>NC_136263.1:194230916-194313416 GCF_964187855.1 Myxine glutinosa | reverse complement strand
ATTAGCCTGAAAATGTCCTGCTTGTTCTTCTGAGATTTCACAGGTACGTGAACTGTGGTGTTATCCGGTGAATTGTGTTATCCGGTGAATTGTGGTGTTATCCCTTGAATTGTGGTGTTATCTGGTGAATTGTGGTGTTAACCGGTGAATTGTGGTGTTATCCGGTGAATTGTGGTGTTATCTGGTGAATTGTGGTGTTAACCGGCGCATGTTGGTGTTAACCGGCGCATGTTGGTGTTATCCGGTGCATGTTGGTATTACCCGGTACATGTTGGTGTTATCCGGTGCATGATGATGCATGATGGTGTCATCCGGTGCATTGTCGTGTTATCCGATGAATTGTGGTGTTATCCGGTGAATTGTGGTGTTATCCGGTGAATTGTGGTGTTATCTGGTGAATTGTGGTGTTATCTGGTGCATTGTGGTATTATCCGATGCATTGTGATGTTATCCGGTGCATGTTGGTGTTATCCGGGGCATGTTGGTGTTATCCGGTGCATGTTGGTGTTATCCGGGGAATGTTGGTGTTATCCGGCGCATGTTGGTGTTATCCGGTGCACTTGGTGTTATCCTATGTATGTTGGTGCAATCCGATGCATGTTGGTGTTATCCGGTGTATGTTGGTGTCATCCGGTGTATGTTGGTGTTATCCGGCGCATGTTGGTGTTATCCGGTGCACTTGGTGTTATCCGATGTATGTTGGTGTCATCCGGTGCATGTTGGTGTTATCTGGTGCATTGTGGTGTTATCCGATGCATTGTGATGTTATCCGGTGCATGTTGGTGTTATCCGGGGAATGTTGGTGTTATCCGGCGCATGTTGGTGTTATCCGGTGCACTTGGTGTTATCCTATGTATGTTGGTGCAATCCGATGCATGTTGGTTTTATCCGGTGTATGTTGGTGTTATCCGGTGTATGTTGGTGTTATCCGGCGCATGTTGGTGTTATCCGGTGTATGTTGGTGTTATCCGGCGCTTGTTGGTGTTATCCGGTGCACTTGGTGTTATCCGATGTATGTTGGTGTCATCCGGTGCATGTTGGTGTTTTCCTGTGTATGTTGGTGTTATCCGGTGTATGTTGGTGTTATCCGGTGTATGTTGGTGTTATCCGGTGTATGTTGGTGTTTTCCGTTGTATGTTGGTGTTATCCGGTGTATGTTGGTGTCATCCGGTGTATGTTGGTGTCATCCGGTGCATGTTGGTGTTATCCGGTGCACTTGGTGTTATCCTATGTATGTTGGTGCAATCCGATGCATGTTGGTTTTATCTGGTGCATTGTGGTGTTATCCGATGCATTGTGATGTTATCCGGTGCATGTTGGTGTTATCCGGGGAATGTTGGTGTTATCCGGCGCATGTTGGTGTTATCCGGTGCACTTGGTGTTATCCTATGTATGTTGGTGCAATCCGATGCATGTTGGTTTTATCTGGTGTATGTTGGTGTTATCCGGTGTATGTTGGTGTTATCCGGCGCATGTTGGTGTTATCCGGTGTATCTTGGTGTTATCCGGCGCTTGTTGGTGTTATCCGGTGCACTTGGTGTTATCCGATGTATGTTGGTGTCATCCGGTGCATGTTGGTGTTTTCCTGTGTATGTTGGTGTTATCCGGTGTATGTTGGTGTTATCCGGTGTATGTTGGTGTTATCCGGTGTATGTTGGTGTTTTCCGTTGTATGTTGGTGTTATCCGGTGTATGTTGGTGTCATCCGGTGTATGTTGGTGTCATCCGGTGTATGTTGGTGTCATCCGGTGCATGTTGGTGTTATCCGGTGCATGTTGGTGTTATCCGGTGCATGTTGGTGTTACCCGGTGTATGTTGGTGTTACCCGGTGTATGTTGGTGTCATCCGGTGTATGTTGGTGTTATCCGGTGTATGTTGGTGTTTTCCGGTGTATGTTTGTGTTATCCGGTGCATGTTGGTGTTTTCCGGTGCATGTTGGTGTTTTCCGGTGCATGTTGGTGTTATCCGGTGTATGTTGGTGTTATCCGGTGTATGTTGGTGTTATCCGGTGTATGTTGGTGTTTTCCGGTGTATGTTGGTGTTTTCCGGTGTATGTTGGTGTTTTCCGGTGTATGTTGGTGTTTTCCGGTGTATGTTGGTGTTTTCCGGTGTATGTTGGTGTTTTCCGGTGTATGTTGGTGTTTTCCGGTGCATGTTGGTGTTTTCCGGTGCATGTTGGTGTTTTCCGGTGCATGTTGGTGTTTTCCGGTGTATGTTGGTGTTATCCGGTGTATGTTGGTGTTTTCCGGTGTATGTTGGTGTTTTCCGGTGTATGTTGGTGTTTTCCGGTGTATGTTGGTGTTTTCCGGTGTATGTTGGTGTTTTCCGGTGTATGTTGGTGTTTTCCGGTGTATGTTGGTGTTTTCCGGTGCATGTTGGTGTTACCCGGTGTATGTTGGTGTCATCCGGTGCATGTTGGTGTTATCCGGTGTATGTTGGTGTCATCCGTTGCACTTGGTGTTACCCTGTGTATGTTGGTGAAGATGTCACTGATCCTTCCTCATGTTAGTCCACCTTCACCCGAAGCCCCTTTCCAGTATAATTTCCCATTTTTCTTGTTCACCTCGAATGGATTCGTTTCACTGCGCAAACGAACTGCAATTGACTGTTTAGCACATTTTAATTGTCCTGAAATTCATGTTAAATTGTCATTTGAGAAGTATAATGACTCGAGAGAGAAAAATGCAACCTTTGTGCCGATTTATGCGAGCATTCTCAGTTGAGTAGTTAGTGCTACGTGCTTTTGCATCACCAGTGAATATACTCATCGAGGAGTGGTGTTGGAATGGTATAGGGTTTGATAGGACGAGAGAGCCATCGAACAAGGATCACGTGATGAACCCACCGGAATACCTGCCGTGACCTCATCCTGCATGTGCGACGAAAACTGATGTAACAAGAACGGCACTCAGTAGAGAGCATACCTCCACCTGGTTGGCCATATCACTCAATGGTGAAGAATCAATTAATATTTTAATAATTCTCATATCCGAATCCATATTCACCAACAGACAGACACAGGGGGGGTGGGGAGGGGATTGTACAACAATGTGTTCAGAGTAAGTCTGTTGTTGACATGTTATTTCTGGTAATAGTTTGTGTTAACTGCGCATTGTTGGTGAGTCAGGTTCTTGTTCTTGTTCCAGTTTTTGGTTTCTTTTTACTCCATGTTATGTCATTCCATTGTTGTTTTGCTGTCCCAAGAACATTTATGGTGAAAGCCTGACTTTATGTACCTTTCTGTTGGAGTTCTCAAAGACCTGATAAAGAGTGGAATTTCATTGAGAAATCACTTGAAGACCTGTTCACTAGTTGGTGTACTTTCTGAGGTCAACATCAAATCCTCATAGCATCAAATGACATGTTATTTCAATTGTTTTACGTACCAAAAGTATATTCACAAGAGTAAATTTCCTCTTTGCATTTATTTACCATAAGACAATAACACTACATCTATTGCATACAATGATGCGAACCTTGGTGTCTGTCCGTGCGTTTGTCTGTCTCCCATTTACGGCGGCTGCTTCCCGCGCTGCATTTGGAAAGCTGTCGATTGGTTATCTTGCATTCTCATTTCACCTTTCTTGATGCTACATAATTAGTCATTCGTTTGTCCCTTCCAGTAATCTTTAAAATCAATATGAACATCTAAAAAACACAAATTAAAAAAAACACAATAAATGACACGAGTCATGCACCAGATATGTTCGATTTCTACCCCCAAACAAATATCATAACGTGGTTCATATACCCAACACTTCACCTACACACTCACTCGGCCTATTAAAAATACAATCCACAGTTGTAAACAAACTGGTGAAGTGTCGGTGCTGCGGCTGGTAGAAGTCATAAAAACTCAGTACCGTATCGACATCAGGAAAATGTGCGATTCAAAGAATGATGCAAGATTCATGCACAGAGATATGGATTTCTTTCGTAATGTTTGACAAAATAATAAATAATAATAAAAATGGAGGTGGGTCCAAAAAAGGAAGTGGGCGGGGACAATAAACTGGTATTTCTTTTTAATTTGGCCTAATGGGCTAATGCCATCTGTCTTTCTGTCTGTCTCATCCTGAAACACAGAAAACGCTCCTTGTAGAGAAAAAATATTCGGGAAAAATGCTTCAAATTAATCCAAAACAATTTTTTTATTGAGATATCCAAAATTAATCCAAAAAATTACACTTTTTTCAATCAGAAAAATAATTGAACTTGGCCAGTGTATAAGGCCAACCGCTGCTTCGATCGCTCACAATTATCTTTTTATATTAAGAGATATACTGCGATATCTTTGCTGTAAAGAAATATGAAGATTTTGTAATTTATAATAATAAAATTAATAATAAATAAATAATAATAAAAATGAAGGCGGGTCCAAAAAAGGAAGTGGGCGGGGACAATAAACTGGTATTTCTTTTTAATTTGGCCTAATGGGCTAATGCCATCTGTCTTTCTGTCTGTCTCATCCTGAAACACAGAAAACGCTCCTTGTAGAGAAAAAATATTCGGGAAAAATGCTTCAAATTAATCCAAAACAATTTTTTTATTCAGATATCCAAAATTAATCCAAAAAATTACAATTTTTTCAATCAGACAAAAAATTGAACTTGGCCAGTGTATAAGGCCAACCGCTGCTTCGATCGCTCACAATTTCTTTTTATATTAAGAGATATACTGCGTTATCTTTGCTGGAAAGAAATATGAAGATTTTGTTATTTATAATAATAAAATAAATAATAAATAAATAATAAAAAAAATGAAGGCGGGTCCAAAAAAGGAAGTGGGCGGGGACAATAAACTGGTATTTCTTTTTAATTTGGCCTAATGGGCTAATGCCATCTGTCTTTCTGTCTGTCCCATCCTGAAACACAGAAAACGCTCTTTGTAGAGAAAAAAATATTCGGGAAAAATGCTTCAAATTAATCCAAACCAATTTTTTTATTGAGATATCCAAAATTAATCCAAAAAATTAAAAAAATTTCAATCAGACAAAAAATTGAACTTGTCCAGTGTATAAGGCCAACCGCTGCTTCGATCGCTCACAATTATCTTTTTATATTAAGAGATATACTGCGATATCTTTGCTGTAAAGAAATATGAAGATTTTGGAATTTGACTGGACTCCATCCATATATCTACTGTATATAATACACTAGTTTGTACATCTGTTTGTGTGTAACATTCCTTCTGCTCATTAAAGGCATCTCATTCGGGCGCCATGTTGGTCTTACGCAAAACCAAAGATTTTTTCATAGTGGTCATATTCACAATCGCCATGCCCTTCCTATAACTTTTCCCTTCAGTGTAAAATGAACAATGGGGTTTTGTTTACCGAGCAGTCATCCTATTAAGGGACAGGAGAAAAATTGAGGAGGAGGAAAGAGATGACGTCAGTAAAATATTATATACCGGTACAGATTATTATTATTATTATATATATATTTTTTTTGTTTGTGTACTGAATCGAGGCTCGTGAAAGAGCTGACATTTACTTCACAAACAAATCAACCAGACAAACAAAATATATAAAAAGAGGGAGCGGAAGACAAGAGAAGGGGAAGCACAGAAACACTTGAGAGCACACAACATTTAAGAGCAGGGAGAGTGGGAGGGAGAGGGCTTGGGGGGACGACGCGTGGGAAGGGGGGGGGGCGGGCGGAGGTGGGAGAAGTATAAAACACAAGGACACCAAGGACTTCCAGGACAGAAGTTGGTATTTCAAAAAAGTGGAATTGGGGTGAAATTAGCAGGGATAGAAAAGATCAAGGTTTTGGATGGGGGAAGATAAGAGATGGTGGTGAACAGCTGTTTTAAAGACCTGGAGGGTGGAGTGGGATTGAAGAGAGTGAGGGAGTTTGTTCCAGAGGCGGGAGAAAAGAGGAATGAAGGAGTGAAGGTGAGCAGAGAGTCTTGATTTTGGCAGTTTAACCATAAGAGGGTTGCAGGCAGATCTTGTGCGACCTGTAGGAATATTTGCGGGACAGAGCCCAGAGAGAGCTGGGGGGGCAAGGCCAGAGAGGAGTCGGTAGAAGACGGAAAGACCACCAACCTGCCTGCAGTGAGTGAGTGAGAGGCCCTTGGAGTTAGCTTCATCGTGGGAGATTCCAATGATTCTGAATGCTTTGGTTTCAACAGCGTGAAGACGAGCTAGGTGTGAGGCAGGAGCACCAGCCCAGTGGGGAGAGCAGTATTCCATTGAGCTGCAGATGAAAGCCTTGTATGTGGTGAGGAGCTCAGGTGTGCCAAGGAAGGACTTCGCACGACGGAGGATGCCCAGTCGGCGACTGGCTTTGGAGGCCAGATTTGAAATGTGGTTTTCCCAGGAAAGATCATGGCAGATAGTCAGACCCAAAAGCTTGAGTGACAGAACTTTTTGGAGAGGATTATTCAGAAAGTGGATGGGAGGGTTGTCCAGTCGGTCTTTTTGGAGAAACATCGTAAGAGTGTGAGATTTGTCAGGATTGAAAGACATGTTCCACTTGTTTGCCCAGTCTGTGATTTTGTCCAGTTCTGCAGAGAGTGAGGAGGCTGCAGACTGCCAATCTGAGGGATGAAGAATGGAGCGACAGAGAGTAGAGTCATCAGCAAAGAGATAGAGAGGATTTTCAAGAGAGTCAGAGAGATCATTGATGAAGACCAGAAAAAGCACAGGGCCCAGAACACTGCCTTGGGGAACTCCAGCCTGAACAGGAAGAGGAGATGAGAGAAATCCATTCAGGGCCACACGTTGACATAGAGACAGAGACAGACAGACATAGATAGAGACAGACAGGGGTGAGGAGGAAAGGTGGCGATAAACCATGACTTAGAAGTATTGGAGGATGGGAGAGGATACCTCATGGGTTGCAGAAGAGAAGAGGTGGTTGAAGTCGTGGAGATGACTGGTGAGGCTGGAATTGGGGATGGAAATCAAGGAAGGATTGAAGGTTGAATGTGGTGAGATGGTGTAGTGGAAGGATGGGAGCCAAAGAAGAAAAGCGAGGCCAATCGAGGAAGAAGAATTGAAGAGCAAGCAATCAGGCGATGATAGTGAAGGAGAACACAGCTGGCAATTGGAACGTCACAAGAAACCCAAGGGATCCTCAGGGACTGGGCTTTATACAGTCCACCAGAGAAGAAATGGCTGGAGCACCAGCTCATAGTAGAGAGCAGTTCCCCATGAGCGAGTGCGATCATTTGCTTTGTAGATGGCGAGGATGGTCCAGGAAGTTTTTGGTACGGCAGAAAAATGCAGAGGAAGTGGCTTGCACAAGATGATAATTTTAATATTTAACAAGCAGATAATGGATGGCGTAACAGGCTGTTCAGCACTGCCTTAGGATGCCGTTAACTCAGGTTCAAATCCTATAATACTGCATGGATTTATCCATCGTCTCCTCATGTCCTGGGTGTTGACATATTTAGTGGGAGAGAGGGGGAGGTGGATGCCAAGAGAGCAGCAGTGATTGCACAAGAAGAATGGAGATAAGCACTGCTGAGGAATGAGGAAGAAAAGGCTATCATGGAAAGCAAAGTTTGGCAGAGGATCAGATTTGGATGGCACAAGAAGTGGCACGTGGATCGTGAAGCTTGGAAGATAACTCCCCGAGAGGACAGTAACATAATGTGTCAGGTGCCATGATTCATGTGTCAGGCCCTATGGGCCTTGGATGAAGACTAAGGAGGTTTGGTCGGACAGAAGGCTATAGCAATATCAATCATCCAGTGTGAAGACTGAGACAGGAAGTGGACATTTTACAAGGAATGTCAGCTCACCAATAAATAGATGGCCCCTTTTGCCATGAGCGTTTTGAGTGAAGCAAATTCTTATGTAAGGAAGGAAAAGTGAAAAGGGGGAAAAAAGAAAGCTACAGATGTCAGAGAAATTTGCACCGGAAGAAACCATCCTTGAAAGAAAAGCCTTTTATACGCCCATGGCACCTGCGCAGTAAAACTCGTGAAATGAAGAATCCCTCGGGGTAAAAATGCAATTATCACCCCGCACACGCGTGAAGGAAAGTATTCAAGGTGAGGGTAATTATGCTTTTGACAATCCCCTCTTCCCTCCTTGCGATCGGTATCCACCGTGACCATGAATTTCCTCAAGGATGTGGACAATGGTAAGGTATTGGTTTGAAGCTCCAGCTGATACACCAAAAATGGTGAGGGCCATCTATGGTGGAGGCCATCAACAGTACACCAGGAAATGGCGTAATGTTTGTTTATTAGTCCGTCCCTTGTGGAGCTGGGGATATAATAATAATAATAATAATTCATTTATTTTGTATAGCGCTTTTCCAGAAGCCCAAAGGCGCTTTGACAGAGTGGAAAACATAATGCATAACAATACATGAAAACAACAATTGCAAAAAGACAAGAATCAAGAAAACAAACAGCAGCGATATACGGCATATATATAAGACAAGAATCAAAAAGACAAGACAAGAATCAATAGGGAAATATTTAAAGCAAAAGGAGGGAGAAGGAGAAGAGATAGTCAGGGGTTAAATGCTGTGGGTTGAATGTTGAATGCAGCGTTGAACAGGTGGGTCTTTAGTGATGTTTTGAATGTGGTGAGTGAGGAGGAGTCTCTGATGGTGTGAGGTAGTGAGTTCCAGAGGGTGGGAGCAGCGATGGAGAAGGCCCTGTCCCCCCAGGATCTGAATTTGGTCCGGATGGAGGGGGTCAGGAGGTTGGTACCAGCAGAGCGGAGGTTGCGGGTGGGAGTGTGTCTGGAGAGGAGGTCAGCCAGGTAGGATGGGGCCAGGTTATGGAGGGCTTTGTATGTCAAGAGGAGGATTTTGTACTGGATTCTCTGGGGGATGGGGAGCCAGTGAAGCTTGTAAAGGACGGGGGTGATGTGGTCACGGGTCCGGGAATGAGTGAGTAGACGGGCAGCGGAGTTCTGAATGTATTGGAGTTTATTGGTGATTTTTGAGGGTGAACCATAGAGGAGGCTATTGCAGTAGTCCAGACGGGAGGTGATGAAGGCGTGGATGAGGGTTTCTGCAGCCGTGGAGGAGAGGGATGAGCGGAGACGGGCAATGTTTTTCAGGTGAAAGAAGGCTGACTTTGTGATCTGTTTAGTGTATTTGTCGAAGGAAAGGGTTTGGTCAAAGATGACGCCAAGATTCCGGATGTGAGGGGAGGTGGATACTGGGATACCGTCGATGTTGAGGGCAAAGTTATGGGTGGATTTTGTGAGCGTTTTTGGGCCAATGATGATTATTTCAGATTTATCACAGTTAAGCTTGAGGAAGTTGATTTGAAGCCAGGATTTTATTTCAGTGATGCAGTTTGTCAGGATAGAGTGGGTGTCGGTGGAGACGGACTTGGTGGAGATGAAAAGCTGGATGTCATCGGCGAAGCAGTGGAATTGGAGACCATGACGGCGGATTAAGTGACCGAGCGGGGACAGGTAAAGGATGAAGAGGAGGGGGCCAAGAACTGAACCTTGGGGGACACCTTGGGGGAGGGGAGCAGTGGGGGATTTGCAGTTATTGATGGAGATGAACTGGCATCTGTCAGAGAGGATGGGGTTTTGGTTTTGGTTTTGATGGGGTTTTGCAAGCACTTCTGTCTGTGTGTCTGTCTGTGTCTGTCTGTGTTTATTTCTGTGCCATAACTTTTTTACCATTTTATTATGAGACTATTAAGAAGCCAAATTAATAATTTTGTCTAAAGGTCAAAGGTCAGCATCACCTAAAATCATCAATTTTCATCCAATTTACCTGAAATTTCAATTTCACATTTGAGTTTTGTCATGAAATGTTCAACAAAGCTTTATTATGATATGGAGAAGACAAATTTACAATTCGGTCAAAAGGTAAAAGGTCAGTGTCAAAAAATCGTCAATTCTCCTGCGATTGACCTGAAATTTAGAAAAATTTCATATTGGATAACTGTATTGGTTCACCAATCAAAAGCTAGAAGCCAATTGTTTTTTGTTTTTTTTAGATCAAAAGATCTAAGGTTAAGGTTGCATAAAATCGTCAATTTTCATTTTGTATTTTATCAGCTGTTTTCTTCATGTTTACCATACGGAATAATAATAATAAGACGTCTGAATACAAAGCGGAGCGGACGTCTTTGCATTTTCAGATGCTTTCTTCTATATTTTTCAATTTTGTTTTGCGTGCAATTTTTAAAGATAATAAAATGCTTTATGTTTTATATATTTTGTTCTTTTCATTTGGATTAAATCCATCTATATTATTAAGTTTGTCCTGTGGTACACATTCTCTCCTCCACCCCCCAAACCTGACTTTTGGTTCAATCCACTATTTGGATTTCTTATGCTGAAATATCGATGCAATTATCGTTTTTATTAAATGATAAGATACTTAATGTTCTATATATTTTGTTATTTTGGTATGGATCAAATCCATGTTATTAAATTATTTTAATACTTGTTACTGTTGATTTTGGGGATGGGGATGTGGTATGTATCGCTTTTGGCTAATGGTTCTGTCCATTGCCTCCACTCCCATAATCCTGGCTTGTTTTGGTTGAGTCCACATTTGCGTTCCATTTCGTTTCATAAAACGCTAAATGTTGAATATATTTTTAAATTTTGGCTTGCGTGCAATAGGCCAGATAAAACGTAACTTCCTCACATTGAACCACCTTTAGAGGCCATTTTTCCCCACAGAGCAGGGGTTGGCCTTTTTCAGGCACCGTGGTCCTCTTTTTTTTGAAGCAATGTTTTACAGCCGGATGCCCTTCCTGCCGCCAACCCTGTTAGTCGCCTCTTGCGACACACAGGGAATTACCAGTGAACTGGTACGCAATTTGCCTACCTTGGAAGGATGACAGGCTGAGTCAACCCACCTGGTGCTAATTCAGCGATCGACCGGGATTCAAACACCAGGTTCCTTGGATCCCAAGCCGGCACCCTAACCGCTAAGCCAACACTAGGCTATGCACTTCCTCACATTGGAATCGCCTTAATCACTTCAGCCGTTATTGTGTTCAGTTGGGCAACAGTTAACATTCTTTTCAGAGGGGAAGAGGAAGAAGTACAAATTGGTGATTTAGCGATCTCCTGATGTTGTACTTCCGTGATGTATTCTGGCATTTAAAAAAAAAGTCTTGGTAGTTCAGAAAACGCTCGAGAATAAAAGGTATGGCTTTTAAAAGGTTTATAATCCTCATTTTACATTATCTTCTCAGCATATCACTTTGTGCACATTTGATGCGGCAGCCATTTTGTTTCATGATCATCCCTGAAAAATCCATATGAAGTACTACTACGCTCCATGATAGTATCCGTATCCAGATCGTCACCAAAATCGAATCGATTCGTTCTTGTCACACACCCAACCTATCCAACAACTTTTGTCTGAATCCGTCCATAACATTTTGAGATTTATTGCTCAAAGACAGACAGACAAACAGACAGATAGGGGTGAAAACATAACCCACAGACTGCAAAAACAATTGACCCACAAAATTTGTTGTTAAAACTTCAATTTTATTCAAAAATCAAACATGCTACAGCATTACATGAATGATACATGTCAATACTATGTGAGAACTTTCATAAATGTACCGTAAAAACATTACAGTGTTATGTATGACCCAGGTTCAATGAATTCCGGGGTGCGCACTGACTTGCATCCCGAATGGGGTTTTAAATGAATTTTTGGCACATTCTTCTCCTTCCTAAACTTCTTTATGCATTGTTTGCTTAGACGGGGCTTCTCTGCAGTTGAAAATGGTTTTCAATTTTCTCCGAGTGACCTTAAATAACTGCGTCCGGAAGTAGATTTCCACCGAAAACATCTTCTGTTCTGTTGTCCAGGTCATGCTCATCTCTCGTGTAAAGATAATGATGTTTACCCTGTGTGCGAAGCAAAAAGTGGGGTTCGGCAATTTGTGAACTCTGTCTGTTTACAGACGCCAGTCTATGATCAAGGAACTACATAATTTCAATTTAATTTTATATTTTGAACTCTGGAGAACACGAATCGGAACTCAAACCTGCAGTTTAACGATACGTTGGCTCTGAATTTGGTAAATTGTATGGAATCTCGTCATGATCATACATGCGCAGAGAGGAGTAAGGTCATTGATTTCCTCTGTCTGCATGTCTGGCAGTCAAAGAAAATTTAAAATCATTCCAAACCGGAAACTTACTGTTTTTAGGGATGTCATAAAGGCTACAAACACAAGGCATGAATAACAAATTTATTGAAGGAGCTGTGCTCCCACGTAATCGGAAGAATGGACGTGACAAAAAGCTGGAATTCGTCCGAGTTTCTTTATTGTCACAAAACAACTCGGGTACTCTGAAAAGCCCGTTTATCGGGCAGCAATATATATTGTTACGGGTCGCGGACAGATGTTATATTGACCGAGCGGTGGTGTATTACCGCGACCTAACAGGATCCCCGACTCACCCGATTCCACCCAAACGTTGGCCGGATCGCACCGCAGCTAGTCAATAGGGAAAAGACAAAGGCGACACGGATGTGAAGAAGAAGAAGAAGACAAAAAGGTTGGAAATACTACTGAATTTATTTACTATTTACACACATAAGCAAAAAGAAAGCAGTCACGTTTATTTACAAGCACATAAGACGCAGGTGACACAGTGAAAATACTACCTTACCTACACAAGCTTAATTAACCCAGGACAGAACAAACAGAACAAACTCACGTACACAAGAAGGGTGGAAAGGCAGGAGGTGGATGGCTGGAGGGAGAGGGAGGTCCAAGGGGGTCCCGCAGCATGACCGGCGCGTTTAGCAGCCGCCGTTCAGGCCCCCACGCTGCTGTTGTGGCTGCTGTGGACGTCGCGTGCTTTGCCAGGCCTCGTCAGACGCGTCTGGTCCAAACCCTCCACTCTTTCTTGGTCCACTCACTCTTTACCACCGACTCCTCACCGCAACCAATGCAACCAACTGACCACCACCACCGACTCCTCACCGCAACCAACGCAACCAACTGACCACCGACTCCACTGACTGACTCCTCACTACTCTCTTGGCGACCAACTCTCTCTGGCAACCGACTCACTTGCTTCCTGCGTGCGCGCCTTTATAACGCCTCCGGCGATTAAGCCGCCGGCCTTTTGGACACGCCCATCGGGGTGCTCACCTCGGCCCTGGTTGGTCACGCGACCCTCGGGCTCCGCCCTTGATGACGACGGGCGGGCACGCCCCTCTTCCCCTCTATGACGAGGTGGAGACACGCCTTTCTTCCCCGACTCGAGCACATGGTCAATGGTGGTTTTGGAGGGGATGTAATATGGGCAATCGAGGCTCGGCAATGACGAGAGGGGATGTAATATGGGCAATCGAGGCTCGGCAATGACGAGAGGGGATGTGAAGGAAATGGGGATTTTGGGGATGGGAATGAAAGGGGATCTATTCTCTTTCACTGGTGCAATGGAGTACTTCAATTAATGGGAGACACAGCCTTACCCTAAAACACAGAATAAGAGATAACTATCAACAGGGGTATTCTATTACTTGGCTGACGTGTATGCTTGTGGACTAATTATGGGATGCCCTTTCACCTTTATACAGCTCCGGAGGTAGGGGGGCGCAGAATAAACAATAATAATAATAATACAGCACACAAGCAAAAAAAATACAGTCCTCATCTCCGCAACACTGCACCCTCCTCCTCTTAGGCACGACCCGGGCCTACAACTTTTATTTTTAGTGTGACACGTAGGTGTAGTTCCCTCTATTTTTAACCTGACCCTGAGTGCGACAGTTTTAAAACATAAATAAATGTGTCCCGCTGCTCCATTGCACCCTGCCTAACAGACTTACACCCACAGTTAACCGAATTGCGGAATGGTCTTCAAACTATACACTGACGGTGGGGAGCATTATTTACACTTGACGCTACTTTTATTTACAAGACTAACCCAGGACCTGTGATTGTTCTTTCTGGGGGGGAGACAGTCTGCTCTGCATCGACGCACCATGAAAGCACCCAAAAACACACCAATACATTCTCAAGCACCAATCAGTGCAGTCACCACTGTTCATCAATAAAATAAAACCAACAAACCCAAACCCTGCAGGTGTCTCTTGCTCTTCGGCTCCCTCTGCTGGTGATTATTATTTGTTCTTCCAGATGTTGTCATTCTTTCATTTTCTTACTGGCGGCCTATTTGAACTGAAAAATGCACCCAATGTGTCCTTTTTATTTGATTTTATTTATAGCCCACAGGGCCGACTAGTGTGGTTCACCTGTGGGGCATCGGTGCCCTGTGGCCAAGGTCCGCCAGCAAGATTTCGGGCCCTCATGGCCGGTTCCAGCAGAGGGGCCATGCCCCAACCCATGGGGTCCATAAGTGGTGCTCGGCCGCAGACATGTGGTCCATAATGTGGTGCATCGATGCAGACAGCTGGTTCTGGGAATTTCGGGCGCACAATGGCCGACCCACGCACGCTCCCCTCGGCACCCAATGGCGCACAGGTCATGTGGGAGACAAAAGGGGAAAGACAATTGAGCGAGGGGTAAGGTCACAAGGGTACACATCAATAAGGCAATGCAAGGCGAAATGCGTACGGAGGGCGAAGTGAGAAAGCTCGTCCCTACCGTACGTCACCCCCCTGTCACCTACCCTACCCTTGCCCTTACCCCATATGTACAAAAATCTACACATTTACAAATTCGTCACTACTGTCACGTCTTCCCCATATTTCCTCTATACCAAATTCGTCACCACAATCCCTCTACTTCAAAATTTGCCATCACCCAATTCGTCATCAATCCTCATAAGGAGGGAGAGATGGAATTACGCACAATGTCACACCCACGTCATGATGCGTCTCACAATCCAAACATTTGCATCGTAAAAAATAATCAAAACATGGCATGGTGTGGAGTTCCTGTCACCTCAGGTGAGTGGATGCAGATGGTGTGAGGAGACTTCATCCTAACTACTTTCTAAATGACATTAACACACTTTACACTACCCGGGGTCTTTCCCTGCCAATCCATTGGCCACTTACACTATGGGTTCTAATAACCAATTCCCATTGACCAAACTGTGGTGCTTCTCAATTTGGGGTCTCACTCCCCCGATTCATCTCCCGGTGCCCTCGCACAATTTCTGGGCTGCGACGTGTAGCTCTCCCAGCAGGTCTACCCACCTGCACACCTCCACCACTGCAGTTGCCACCCGAGCTTACCTAGCTCCTCACCCTAACCTAACTAACTGGGGAAGGCCCTCTCCTGGCTCTGTCACCCCCTGGTGCCCTCTGGCACTGGGCTACCCGGGTCCGTCCTCCGGATCCTCGGGCCCCATCCACAACTACCGGCTCCCAGAGCCCACCTGCGGCCTCACCTGGCCGACATCCTCACAGTGGTGGAGTGCCCAAACCAACTACACACACTAACAGGCTACACGCCCAGCCATTTCCACAACACTAATGCACCCATCCAAAGCCCATTCTTTCACCCGCACCACAGATGCCAATATCCAACCACAATTTACCTGTACCCTCTACCTAACACTTACACTACCCGCCCCGGGTATCCGTGATGGGGGTCCACTCTTCCCCCATTCACACCTTCGCACCATCCACTCCACTCCACAATTTCCACCATACTCACTCCACGACCATCCATTCCAATACTCCATACCATTTATTCCATACTACCATTCTCCATACCTGCTGTTGCACACCTGTGCCCTCACACCTGGTGCCACCTGCACCCTCCTCCTCTTCCTGGACCAGTTGGTCAACACAACACACATCACCATCACTCACTCATACACTGCTCCACACACCTGTTCAGTTGCACACCTGTGCAATCACACCTGTTCAATCCTCAAACACACGGCATCATCTCAGCTAACTACTCCCCTCTGAAACTTGCGCTTCCCAGTCGTCCCTTTAAACTATTGCGCTCCCACGTCATTATCATCCACACTAAACTACCTGCGTCCCCACTACAGGTATCAGTCACTAACTAAACCTTAACGTTACCTAAGGTCATCTTCGCTAGATCCCTACACACAATATATCCTAACCCACCCGGGCTAGTTTTCACTGCCATACACCCCATAAATCTAGTGCGCATTTGCCCCAACCTCTGTGAGGGATGGTGGATTTGCCATCCCACCACATCGGGGAGGTCCTACTATCAATTTGGCACACCAAATTTCAGCCAATCAAAAATTTTGCCAATCATCTGCCAATCACCGTACCAATCATCAAATTTCGCCTTTTTCTAATTTTGAGTCGAAACCACTATCCTCATCACCCGTCCACTTATTACATCCTCTCGGTGCGCCAATTCACGTCTACAGCCCGGCTTCGTACAGCCGAGCAATGAACGCGGGTTCTTTTGTGCCGGCGGCTGGATGCGTCCGGCACTCGGTGCAGGGACGGGGGCTTACCCGGGCCGAGATCCCACGCACCACCTCGGCGTGGAGCCATCCAATGTCCCAATCTCAACCTGCCGGCACGTCTCAATAGAAAGTGGTCGCCATGACGACCCTTCCTATCGGGCTGCCCGCTCCGCCTAGTGGAGCCCGGACGCGGCCGTTCCAAGCGAGGCACAGCGTGGATCGCGTACGGCGGTTCTTTCGAAACCGCCGTGGTTCGGATCCCCGCTGGTCCTCGCGGCACGCGAAGCTGCCCGACGCGCACCGAGGGCCCGATTCGGCTATAAGTCGTTCCAACCTCCAACCCGGTTACCGTCGATGCCTCACCTGCACGCTTACATGCATACGCTACCCCTTTCTTGCTCATACCTCCAGCTGTTCCCATGCTCCTCGTACCTTTCCTTACACACCTCGGTACACTCATTCCACTCACAGCCTTGGTCACACACCTGACCACCGAACACCTTGGCACACATTCGTCGCTCGCACACCTCACCAACACACCTCTTCGCGCCCCTTCCTCGGTCACCTCCTCTGTGACCATCACAGGTGTGCTCTTACTCGCACACCCAACCACGTGCCTCACGACCAACTCAAGTGTGCATTCCCACACACGCTCGTACCATTCCAGGTGTGCATCCTTCCATTCCAGGTGTACATCCTCGCTCACCTGTCATAACCAACTCACGCTCAGTGTCACTCTCACTACTCTCACCTCCACTCTCGGTCGCGCACTCACCCTTCCTCTCAACAGCGCACTCTTTCCTCATGCACCTGTCCGTTACACACCTTTCTCGCGCATCCTCTCGCGCACACTCTTTCGTTACATCCTCTGTAACACTCACCACAGGTGTACACTCTCTCGTTACTTCCTCCGTAACACTCACCACACCGCGCTTCCATGTACCCCCTCGCACACGTGCTACGACCGACTCACTCCTGACGGCACACTCACTCCTCGGCGTGCACTTTTTCCTCACACACCCCATGGTCGGACATTCTCGCACACCTCTTTCTTCGCACACCAGACCTGTCGCACACTTCACCAACGGCCTTTCACGAACACCCGGATCCAAACCAATCCCCAAGCCGACTGAAGCTTTCCTCACATCATATACATTGCCACTCACCTCCGTACCTCGTCTCCGCACCTCCTTTGCCACCTGCAAACTCTTTATTTGGTTAGTGAGCATCACATTATGAGTTGAGCACCGACCTTGTACCAATTCCATTACCTCCTCCTGGATTTCTCTCTTAGTTTCTGTCCGTCTCTTCTTAATTTCACTCACCTCTTCTTCCACTTCCTCTAATTTTTGTTTAACCTCTTTTATTTCTCGGTGCGTCTCCTCAAGTTCGTCCTCTAAGGCTACCGTGACCGTCTCTATGTGCATCCTCACCTCTCGGTCCTTTGTCTCCATTACTTCTGTCACCTCATCCAACCTCCTTGTCAGTCCCTCACATACCATCTGACATTCCCTCTGTGTCGCTATTAAGTCATTTTTAATTTCTTTTTGTGTCGCCTTTAACCCTCCGAGTACTGCAGTGTTCTTTTGAACCTGCTCCACTAACTCCGTCTGTCCCTCTGTCAGCTGTTCCACCTCCTCCGTCAGATCTTCTATTCCCCCTTGTAACTTAGCCGTATTATTTCTCACCTCTTTCTCTATACGCTTTTCGCCTCACTTTACCTCCTCGCGTACCCCCGAGACCTCCTCACCTACACCTCGTCGTATCTCCTCCTTCATCTCCTCCCTTTCTTTTGTAGATGCCGCCCTCATCTGTCCCAATTCATCCCTCTGAGCATCCAGTTTGGTTTCTACCCCGATTTTTACCTCCTCTATCTGCTCTCCCATTTGTTTAATTTCTCTGGCGGATTGCTCCCCTATCTCCCGCAATTTGTCCTCCATCCTATTTTCTAGCCCCATTAACCCATTTTTCATCCCCTCTATCTGATTCTCCTGGGCAGCCATTCTATTTTCCACCCCCGTTAACCCATGTTTCACCTCTTTTATCCCGTTGTCTAACCCCTCACAATTTTTGTCTAACTTCCCAAATTTCTTGTCTAACCCCTCACCAACGACTCACTTGCTTCCTGCGTGCGCGCCTTTATAACGCCTCCGGCGATTAAGCCCCTCGATTTAAGCCCCCCTCGATTACACCCCTCGCTTCGTCCCTCATTACCCCCATTTGGCTTCCCATTACCCCCATTTGGCCCCCTATCCTGTTTTCCATCCCTTTGAAATTATCGTCTGTTTTTACCATAAAGGCCATCATCTGTTTCATAAACAGGTCCAAATTCATTGGCATCTCTGGCTCGGCTGCCGCGACCACGGCCGCGGCTAAATTTGGTGCCGCTACACCCATGTGCGCGAGGACGCCATTTTGTGCACCTGATACCCCCTCAACCACATTGCCAATGTTCTCCTCCTCTCCTTCCTCCACATACATTTCCCCGAGGTCCTGGGTCGATTCTACCCCGTCTATCTCTCCCACCGGCATCCCGTCGCCTTGACCAGCCATGGCGCGATTTCAAAATTCGGGTTTTGCTTTAAAACAAAACAAATTTCGTCCGCTCCAAATTTTGACCAAATTTTTTCTAGATGTTTTAAAAATTTGGTTCGGGCCCCGAATCTCACTCCCAGACACCAATTGTTACGGGTCGCGGACAGATGTTATATTGACCGAGCGGTGGTGTATTACCGCGACCTAACAGGATCCCCGACTCACCCGATTCCACCCAAACGTTGGCCGGATCGCACCGCAGCTAGTCAATAGGGAAAAGACAAAGGCGACACGGATGTGAAGAAGAAGAAGAAGACAAAAAGGTTGGAAATACTACTGAATTTATTTACTATTTACACACATAAGCAAAAAGAAAGCAGTCACGTTTATTTACAAGCACATAAGACGCAGGTGACACAGTGAAAATACTAGCTTACCTACACAAGCTTAATTAACCCAGGACAGAACAAACAGAACAAACTCACGTACACAAGAAGGGTGGAAAGGCAGGAGGTGGATGGCTGGAGGGAGAGGGAGGTCCAAGGGGGTCCCGCAGCACGACCGGCGCGTTTAGCAGCCGCCGTTCAGGCCCCCACGCTGCTGTTGTGGCTGCTGTGGATGTCGCGTACTTTGCCAGGCCTCGTCGGACGCGTCTGGTCCAAACCCTCCACTCTTTCTTGGTCCACTCACTCTTTACCACCGACTCCTCACCGCAACCAACGCAACCAACTGACCACCACCACCGACTCCTCTCCGCAACCAACGCAACCAACTGACCACCGACTCCACTGACTGACTCCTCACTACTCTCTTGGCGACCAACTCTCTCTGGCAACCGACTCACTTGCTTCCTGCGTGCGCGCCTTTATAACGCCTCCGGCGATTAAGCCGCCGGCCTTTTGGACATGCCCATCGGGGTGCTCACCTCGGCCCTGGTTGGTCGCGCGACCCTCGGGCTCCGCCCTTGATGACGACTGGCGGGCACGCCCCTCTTCCCCTCTATGACGAGGTGGAGACACGCCTTTCTTCCCCGACTCGAGCACATGGTCAATGGTGGTTTTGGAGGGGATGTAATATGGGCAATCGAGGCTCGGCAATGACGAGAGGGGATGTAATATGGGCAATCGAGGCTCGGCAATGACGAGAGGGGATGTGAAGGAAATGGGGATTTTGGGGATGGGAATGAAAGGGGATCTATTCTCTTTCACTGGTGCAATGGAGTACTTCAATTAATGGGAGACACAGCCTTACCCTAAAACACAGAATAAGAGATAACTATCAACAGGGGTATTCTATTACTTGGCTGACGTGTATGCTTGTGGACTAATTATGGGATGCCCTTTCACCTTTACATAGCTCCGGAGGTAGGGGGGCGCAGAATAAACAATAATAATAATAATACAGCACACAATCAAAAAAAATACAGTCCTCATCTCCGCAACAATATACACACATTATCCCGGAGCGTTTGCCCGGGAAAGGCGAGAGGGGGCGTGGCCGGGCGTCCTGGCCGCCGCCTGGCAAGTCGAGGGCGGGCATGCCCGGGCATGCCCGGGCGTCCCGGACGCGACCTGGCAAGTCGAGAGCGGGCGTGGCCGGGCGTGGCCGGGCATGCCCGGGCGTCTCGGCCGAGGCCTGGCAAGTTGAGCGCGGGCCTGCCCGGGCGTCCTGGACGAGCCCGGCATGGTGATCGCTCCGCGTCATTGGTAGGTGCAAGGCGATTGTGTAAACCCAGCGGTAGCCGCTACATTATCGTGTTAAATAATGTGGTGTCAAAATCGGTGCATTAACGGTGGTAAACTTTTTTTTCAACAGCCTTTAACACCTTTATTTTATTTCAATTGAATTAAATTGTTGGAGTTTTGGAAAGAATCTGGGGAGCTGCATCGAACACATAATATAACCCTGGAGTTTCGATATTTCCAAAACAATTGTTTTTTTTTTTTTGTTTTTTTTTTGTATACAGAATCGAGACTCGTGAAAGAGCTAACATTTATCACACAAACAAATCAGACAGAAAAACAAAATATATAAAAAGAGGGAGCGGTAGACAAGATGGGGAGAGAAGGGGAAGCACACAAACACAACATTTGAGAGCAGGGACATCAGGAGATGTGTGGGAGGGAGAGGGCATGTGGGGAGGAGGCGTGGAAAGGGGGGGGGGGGGGGTGGGAGAAGTATAAAACACAAGGACACCAAGGACTTCCAGGAAAGAAGTCGGTATTTCAAAAAAGTGGATTTGGGGTGAAATTAGCAGGGGTAGAAAAGATCAAGATTTTGGATGGGGGAAGATAAGAGATGGTGGTGAACAGCTGTTTTAAAGACCTGGAGGGTGGAGTGGGATTGAAGAGAGTGACGGAGTTTGTTCCAGAGGCGGGAGAAAAGAGCAATGAAGGAGTGAAGGTGAGTAGAGAGTCTTGGTTTTGGCAGTTTAACCATAAGAGGGTTGCAGGCAGATCTTGTGCGACCTGCAGGAATATTTGGGGGACAGAGCCCAGAGAGAGCTGGGGGGGGGGGGGGCAAGGCCGGAGAGGAGTCGGTAGAAGACGGAAAGACCACCAACCTGCCTGCGGTGAGTGAGTGAAAGGCCCTTGGAGTTAGCTTCATCGTGGGAGATTCCAATGATTCTGAACGCTTTGGTTTCAACAGCGTGAAGACGAGCTAGGTGTGAGGCAGGAGCACCAGCCCAGAGGGGAGAGCAGTATTCCATTGAGCTGCGGATGAAAGCCTTATATGTGGTGAGGAGCTCAGGTGTGCCAAGGAAGGACTTCGCACGACTGAGGATGCCCAGTCGGCGACTGGCTTTGGAAGCCAGATTTGAAATGTGGTTTTCCCAGGAAAGATCATGGCAGATAGTGAGACCCAAAAGCTTGAGTGACAGAACTTCTTGGAGAGGATTATTCAGAAAGTGGATGGGAGGGTTGTCCAGTCGGTCTTTTCGGAGAGACATCGTAAGAGTGTGAGATTTGTCAGGATTGAAAGTCACTAGGGCATGCCTGTACTATATATATGCCCGTACTATATATATATCTAAAATTATATCCCCCCCCTCTATTTACATGAAATGGTTTGGTCCATTCGCAACGCCAAAGCGAACGGCGAACGGCTTGCGAGTACGGTGACAATCCCCCCCCCCCCCCTCTATTTACATGAAATGGTTTGGTCCATTCGCAACGACCACAGAACCCCCCCCCCCTCTATTTACATGAAATGGTTTGGTCCATTCGCAACGCCAAAGCGAACGGCGAACGGCTAAATCGCCATAGCTCGGTAACTACTTGTCCGATTAATTTCAAACCTTGAAAAGGCACATCCTCGGGTCCCCAGCAATATACCTGGCAAGTTTAAAGTATATCGGACCGGTAGTTGTCGAGAAACAGCGGTCACAGACAAATATACATACATACATACATACAAACATACAAACATACAAACATACAAACATACACACAGAGATTACTGGAATTATAGATAGATGTTCCACTTGTTTGCCCAGTCTGTGATTTTGTCCAGGTCTGCAGAGAGTGAGGAGGCTGCAGACTGCCGATCTGAGGGATGAGGAATGGAGCGACAAAGAGTACAGTCATCAGCAAAGAGATAGAGAGGATTTTCAAGAGAGACAGAGAGATCATTGATGGAGACCAGAAAAAGCACAGGGCCCAGAACACTGCCTTGGGGAACTCCAGCCTGAACAGGAAGAGGAGATGAGAGAAACCCATTCAGGGCCACACGTTGACTATGACTAGAGAGGAAGTCCGTCAGCCATGCACGGAGATTTCCATGGATACCAAAGGAGGAGAGTTTGGTGAGCAGAGCGGGGTGCGAGACCGTATCGAAGGCACGTGATATGTCAAGGGAGACAGCTCTAATTTCCTATTTGGCATTGAGGACCTCCATCCATTGTTGAGAAAGCAGAAGCAGCATGTTCAGAGTAGAGTGACCAGGTCTGAAACCAAATTGATGATCAGAGATAAAGCCATTTGAGAAGAGGAAAGATTTCATATCTGAAGCAAGGATGGAATTCCATGACTTTGCTGATAATTGGGAGAAGGCTGATTGGTCTGTAGTTGCTAGGATCTGTTTTTGCACATTTTTTGTGCAAAGCGGTGATGTTGGCTGATTTCCAAGCAGATGGCAGATGACCTTGAGCAAAGGAGAGGGTGAAGAGAACAGAGAGAGGGAGTGAAAGAGCGGAAGAACAGGATTTTAGGACCCGTGGGCTGATGCCGTCAGGTCCAGATGCAGAATCAGAGTCGAGGGTTGACAGAAACTTTTCCACCTTGTCAGGAGGAAAGGCCACAGAGCCCAGGAGCAGCTGAACCTAACTGTTTAGTTAGTTTACCCATCCCCTCGTATCAGTGGACAGGGAAACGTGTTGTGAGTGTGTGTTTGTGTTGTTGGTTGCTATCTCCAAATACTGGTTTCAGAAGGTGGAACAGGGCCCCACCAGATCTCGATGTATCCACATTTGTGTGTGTGTGTGTGTGTGTGTGTGTATGAGTGTGTATAGCAGGTTCAAATCCCCTTCGTAATATTTCCCTTTGTAAATTCCCTCTCTTTTTCTATCCCCTCTAATCTCTTTCCCTGCACCTCTTTGCGGCACATCCATACACACAAACACATGCCTTACAAAACACTTTCATTACATTACGATACATTACAAATCAAAGCCATGTAAGCACAAGCGCAATCAACGTGGACCAAAGAAAAATTACATGGCGGAACCCCGAGTGGCTGAACAAAGCACCACGTGTGGGTGGAACTGGGCGTCGGCTCCAAGGGAAGGGCCATGAGTGCTTCATTGGGAAAGATGCACACAAGGGTCTTAAAGCGCCGGGTTGACCTTTCGCTACCGAGACCACGCCTCAACCAAAGGGATATAAAAATCCAGACATCGGAGTACTCGAGGTCGGTATACATCTGGGGAAGTCACGAGTGAAGCTGCATCTGTGAGAACGAGCTTCTACCTCGAGGAGTCCCTGTAAGGAAGAGCCTCTGTGAGAGTGAGCTGGCTGGTGCAATGGAGTGGGGAGTGGACAAGTCAAAGAGTTCCCTGGATGCACTGACCAACATACTGTCTCACACTATCTGTATCTCTTATCACTCCTTCTAATTGGTTCACTTAGAATGCACAAAGAGCTTCAACGATTGTCCCTTGACTCATCAGGGAGGGGTTACTGATTTGCACCTCACAGTTTCCTCTCACACTAGGTGGATACATTACATACACCCGCATCTCTCCCGACACGTCGCACTGCATTGTCCTCCTCCTCTTCTTCTTCTTCCATTCTGCTTGCCTCCCCAATCCCATCCTGCCTTCACGGTGGTATCCACATGGGCCAGCAGGTGCACATGTGGGTGAGAAAGGGGTTGCCAACATGCCCTGACTTCTTCTACTTCTTCTTCTTCTTCTTCTTCCTCTATCTGTCCACCTTGCTTGTGTAATTTCCCAGAATGTATCAGGCATCTATTTCATGTGTCATGATAAGGTCAAATGTAGAAGGGGTTTTGAGTGCTAGGCACTAAGACTGTATTAGGTGTGACACTGCAAACTTCTGTAAATGCGTGCTTTTCAACAGAGACTTGTTATTTACAACCTGCTCATTGTCTATTTTCTCTGTTGGTTAAGCATAGTATGTCATTAGTAGATGGGAGATTGTACCCCACTGGGTCGCTACGATAGCCTTTAGCAAGTTTCCGCTGACAGTAAATCACACAGCCATCCTAAACAATAAATAGTGGAAACGAGAGCACAAACTTTATTGGGGATAACTAATTCATTGGGGAGGTAACGCAGTATTTGGAGGCAGGGACCCTGCAATAATTGCTTATTTCGGTTGCTTAGCAACTCGTACTGTTCCGTTGAGTTTTCTGCGGCCCATCCGCTTCAGGGTCAAAGGTCGGGAAGCGGGTCTGAAAGAAGCCACAAATGACCCGACTGGCAAACCCTTAACAATATACTGTCGGATCTCGACGTTCGTGGTCCCAACATTCACGGACCCGCATATTCGCGGTGGATAAAATGTGACTTACTTCTACATTCACTGCTCTGTGCTTCTCATATTCATGCTTTTTCGCAGGCCCCGCACCAAAACAAACATCTCACACCAGCCAGCCACCACCAGGAATCCATGACACTTCGAAAAACATCTACCACACATCACGCATAAAACCACTTCCAGCCAAGCATAAACCATTTCCCACCAGCAGTGCACATAATAGTTCGAAAAGCATCTTCCATTCATCACGCATAAAACCACTTCCAGCCACACATAAACTATTTCCCAGTCCAGTTTATTCCCACATATAGACGCATAATGCAGCTACGTATACGTGCGCATAAACCATCGACCACCACGCAATTCAACATTCTTTTTGCTGGTGTTTTCACGGTTTTTCTGACCTGCTTCGACATTCGCAGCCCTGTGCTTTGTCTATTTTTTCGGGCGTATTCGTGGTTTTTCACGAGATTTTTTTATTTTCCCTCATGAATCACTGGGTGGATGAGTTTGTTAGGCGACAAGAACAAGCCGATTAAATTTTGTTTCAGGACCGAATCCAGATCCGGCCTATCATTGGGATACAAAACGTAAACTGTTCAACCTTGCGGAGGTATGCGCTCTACAAACCTAGTTATGTATTTTATTATCTATACTTTTTCAGTTATACTTGCTTATAACATAAAAGAGACATTAGTAGAAAATACAGTTGTAAGATAAACAACAAGAACCCCAACAGCAATGCGAACCTCTTGTAGAACTGCCACATGTCGCAAGTAAAAATGGGGAAAGGGTCGACTTTTTTTTTTTCATCATCCTGTAGAATGATGGTGCAGGTGCACATAGAGAACAGCTTCAGAAAGTGGAATCTTGCTCGTGGATGAGCTTTAGTGCTTTTATATTCCATCTGGATGTTTGTTCAGAAAAGGCAGAGCAATGTGTGTAACCCTAGTCGATTTGCAGCAAGCAAAAATATATTTTTCCCATATTTTTTGGCTATTTTTATTCTATTTTTGGTATATCAGTGCTATTTAAAAACTATCTTTCTCCAAAAATTAGCATAAAATAGGTTATCCTTTCCTATTTTGCAGAATTTGATGGTTGCAGTGCTATTTTCACTTTTTATGGACTTCATTTTTTTTACACCAAATTAGTTGCTATTTTTTTCCTATTTTATGGGGAAAAAGGGGCAAAGCCATCTGGAACAGTGTTTGTCTATCCGTATGTATGTATGTATGTATGTATGTATGTATGTATGTATGTATGTATGTATGTATGTCCCCTCAAACATACACCAATCAGAGCTGAGGATCTGGTCACACGACAGGGTTGATATGATGTCATTACGTCAGTACGACTGCTGACTCCACACACCGCCATTTTGATTGATTCCTATGCTGTCTAGGCCAGACATACCATTGAACCTGTCATGTATCACAATCTGCATGCTCTATATTTACGTTTTTCATTCAGTGTGAAACACAAACAAACCGAATGTTAAAATGACCATTAAATATTGAAAGCATAGACGTTACGGCTCTTTCAACAACACAGTACGTATCGGCCTTAGGTGTTGTGCCTTCATGCCTCACCTTCAGGCCGCTTCAGACAAATTAAGTCCAGGTTTCTTAATACAGTAGTATCGTTTTCATAATAATAATAATATAGTAAATATAACCATAACACTTTAATCCCAATCTCGTGAATGCAAAGTTAATGGATTGAAGTGGTGTATGGTTCATGAATCAATGATAAGCGGTGTACGGTACTAATAACCGCGGAAGTAAGGAATTAGCCTCGGTTTTTTTGATAGTAATATAATTTTTGTAATAATGATAACGTAACGTTAATATTATAGTAAATCTAATCGTAACACTAACCCCCTTCATAGTGACTGCAAAGTTACTGGAGGTTAAAATATATCATCTTCTATATATTAAAGTAGCGGCAGTTTTGTGTCGATTTGTCACGCTACGTCATTACGTCAATGATGTCATTAAGGCGTATGACCGGCTGACTCCACCGACCGACATTTTAATTGATATGCCGTACAGGCCGAACATGTCGTCGAAGTGGTCGAACCTGTCATGTGTTTTTACACACGGACAGCTGTACATTGCAGCGAGTAGAGTAGGAGACCCACTCGATCTGCGCATCTTTGCCAACCAGAGTGAATTCCAGATAAGGAGAGGAATGCACATGCTGCAGGCCGACTAAGCCGCAACGTTGCTTATAGTGAGTGAGATCATATAAACTCAGGAGCAAATCGAGAGTGAAACTTGGTGGGTTAATAGCTCCCAAGAAAATGTTGCTTTCAAATATTTTTTCATGGACTATAAAAACTTTAAATGGACTAAAATACTTTAAATGCACCTTTTATAGTTCACTAATATATACATTACAACAAACGTAGGCTATATGTAAAAATAGAATTAGCATGGGTAGGTTGGCTATATGTAATATGTATATGCTATAAGTAATATTCTATATCTATATATACAGTGCATTCAGAAAGTATACAGACCCCTTCACTTTTTTCACATTTTGTTATGTTGCAGCCTTATGCTGAAATCGTTTAAATTCATTTTTTCCCTCATCAATCTACACTCAATACCCCATAATGACAAAGAGAAAACAGGATTTTAGAACGTTTTGCAAATTTATTGAAAAAAACCCTGAAATATCACATTGACATAAGTATTCAGACCCTTTGCTATGACACTTGAAATTTATCTCAGGTGCCTCCCATTTCTCTTGATCATCTTTGAGATGTTTCTACACTTTGATTGGAGTCCACCTGTCGTAAATTCAATTGATTGGACATGATTTGGAAAGGCACACACCTGTTATAAGGTCTCACAGCTGACAATGCATATCAGAGCAAAAACCAAGCCATGAGGTCGAAGGAACTGCCTGCAGAGCTCAGAGACAGGATTGTGTTGAGGCACAGATCTGGGGAAGCCTACAAAAAATTCTGCTGCATTGAAGGTTCCCAAGAGCACAGTGGCCTCCATAATTCTTAAATGGAAGAAGTTTGGAACAACCAGGACTCTTCCTGGAGCTGGGCGCCCGGCCAAACTGAGCAATCGGGGGAGAAGGGCCTTGGCAAAAGAGGTGACCAAGAACCCGATGATCACTCTGGCTGAGCTCCAGAGATCCTGTGTGGAGATGGGAGAAACTTCCAGAAGGACAACCATAACTGCAACACTCCACTGATCTGAGCTTTATGGCAGTGTGGCCAGATGGAAGCCTCTCCTCAGTGAAAGACACATGAAAGCCCACAGAATCTTGTTTCTCACAGTCTGAGAGTCCTTTCGTTGCTTTTTTGCAAACTCCAAGCGGCTTTCATGTGTCTTTCACTGAGGAGAGGCTTCCGTCTGGCCACTCTGCCATGAAGCCCAGATTGGTGGAGGGTTGCAGTGATGGTTGTCCTTCTGGAAGTTTCTCCCATCTCCACACAGGATCTCTGGAGCTCAGCCAGAGTGATCATCGGGTTCTTGGTCACCTCTTTTGCCAAGGCCCTTCTCCCCCGATTGCTCAGTTTGGCCGGGCGGCCAGCTCTAGGAAGAGTCCTGGTTGCTCCAAACTTCTTCCATTTAAGAATTATGGAGGCCACTGTGCTCTTGGGAACCTTCAATGCAGCAGAGATTTTTTTGTAGGCTTCCCCAGATCTGTGCCTCGACACAATCCTGTCTCTGAGCTCCGCAGGCAGTTCCTTCGACCTCATGGCATGGTTTTTGCTCTGATATGCATTGTCACCTGTGAGACCTTATAACAGGTGTGTGCCTTTCCAAATCATGTCCAATCAATTGAATTTACCACAGGTGGACTCCAATAAAGGTGTAGAAACATCTCAAAGATGATCAAGAGAAATGGGAGGCACCTGAGCTAAATTTCAAGTGTCATAGCAAAGGGTATGAATACTTATGTCAATGTGATATTTCAGTTTTTTATTTTAAATAAATTTTCAAAACTTTCTAAAATCCTGTTTTCTCTTTGTCATTATGGGGTATTGAGTGTAGATTGATGAGGGAAAAAATGAATTTAAACGATTTCAGCATAAGGGTGCAACATAACAAAATGTGAAAAAAGTGAAGGGGTCTGAATACTTTCTGAATGCACTGTACATTTTTCGCCCGTTTTTTCTCTTATTTTCCCATATTTATTTTTTACTTTTGGGATATATCGATTAATTACTTTTGAGGGGAATTGTTATTATAATGCTGGTAAAGCCATAGCCCTAAATCACGTGTTTCCTGTTTTAATACATGCGACGAAAATCAAGATGGTGCTGAGTTATAGCACAGAGGTTAGAACAAACGTACTATTATGAAATTTATGGTTGAGGAAAACATGAAGCGTGTTGAAATTTCAGACGATTGGCTCCGTGGTGTGGTAATGATTGCCTGTAAAGAACATCCGTATTAGAGAGTGCCTTGGGGGGAATGAAGTGTTTGATGAAAGAGGTTATTAAGGACTACAGCCTGCACTGGCTTCTGTACACATCACAAATAATCCTCCACCGAAGGCATATGAATGCTTCCACTCCAAGGAGAAAAGTTCACACCCAAAGTTGAAAAATAACTGGCAAAGGAGACGAGAGTTTTTATTCTTTTGTAAAATACACCTTCAAAACATAGTTGTGAGTGCAAACAAGTCAGCTTAAATTTGAATCATTCTCCTACCTGTAGGACATCGACTGGATAAGGTGTTGTACATTTCCATGTTTTGTAAGTACATGAGGAGACCATAGACAAATCAACAATGGGATTTGAAGCTGAAATCCAGCATAGTCATCTGTAGTAGTTCATACCTTTGCACAAACATCTGGGTGATTAAACCATTTTGGAATTACGTTTTTGACATGTGATCAAGTTTATTTCTCCATCATGGCACTTATACAGTCAGTGTGAAAAAGTGGACTTCTAGCCAAGAGGGAATCTTGAGAATATTTCAAAATCATAGCCGGTGGTCCATGAGATAGTAGAGAGATCTTTGTGGTAAGGTGATATCCCTCTGTCCTCCTTGATCCTGGCTCATCTTAGACTAATCACAATAGAGGATTTAAAAGGTAATTTACAACCCCATGAGGCAAATTAAACAACTATATAAATTCGTCAGGATGTGAATCTGCATTGTAAACCTGGTTTAAGATTTATTTTGTTTATCCACATTGTAAACCTGGTTTAGCTTTTATTTTGTTTATCCACATTGTAAACCTGGTTTAGGCTTTATTTTGTTTATCCACATTGTGAACCTGGTTTAGGTTTTATTTTGTTTATCCACATTGTAAACCTGCTTTAAATTTTATTTTGTTTATCCACATTGTAAACCTGGTTTACATTTTATTTTGTTTATCCACATTATAAACCTGGTTTACATTTTATTTTGTTTATCCACATTGTAAACCTGGTTTAGGCTTTATTTTGTTTATCCACATTGTGAACCTGGTTTAGGTTTTATTTTGTTTATCCACATTGTAAACCTGGTTTACATTTTATTTTGTTTATCCACATTATAAACCTGGTTTACATTTTATTTTGTTTATCCACATTATAAACCTGGTTTACATTTTATTTTGTTTGTCCTCATTGTAAACTTGGTTTAGGTTTTATTCAGTTTATCCTCATTTAGAACTTGGTTTAGGTTTTATTAAATTTATCCTCATTGTAAATTTGGTTTAGGTTTTATTTTGTTTATCCACATTATAAACCTGGTTTACATTTTATTTTGTTTGTCCTCATTGTAAACTTGGTTTAGGTTTTATTCAGTTTATCCTCATTTAGAACTTGGTTTAGGTTTTATTAAGTTTATCCTCATTGTAAGCTTGGTTTAGGTTTTATTTTGTTTATCCACATTATAAACCTGGTTTACATTTTATTTTGTTTGTCCTCATTGTAAACTTGGTTTAGGTTTTATTCAGTTTATCCTCATTTAGAACTTGGTTTAGGTTTTATTAAATTTATCCTCATTGTAAACTTGGTTTAGGTTTTATTCAGTTTATCCTCATTTAGAACTTGGTTTAGGTTTTATTAAGTTTATCCTCATTTAGAACTTGGTTTAGGTTTTATTAAGTTTATCCTCATTGTAAATTTGGTTTAGGTTTTATTTTGTTTATCCACATTATAAACCTGGTTTACATTTTATTTTGTTTGTCCTCATTGTAAACTTGGTTTAGGTTTTATTCAGTTTATCCTCATTTAGAACTTGGTTTAGGTTTTATTAAGTTTATCCTCATTGTAAACTTGGTTTAGGTTTTATTAAGTTTATCCTCATTTAGAACTTGGTTTAGGTTTTATTAAGTTTATCCTCATTGTAAATTTGGTTTAGGTTTTATTTTGTTTATCCACATTATAAACCTGGTTTACATTTTATTTTGTTTGTCCTCATTGTAAACTTGGTTTAGGTTTTATTCAGTTTATCCTCATTTAGAACTTGGTTTAGGTTTTATTCAGTTTATCCTCATTTAGAACTTGGTTTAGGTTTTATTAAGTTTATCCTCATTGTAAATTTGGTTTAGGTTTTATTTGGTTTATCCACATTGTAAATGTGGTTTAGGTTTTATTTTGTTTATCCACATTGTAAATTTGGTTTAGGTTTTATTTTGTTTATCCACATTCTAAACCTGGTTTAGGTTTTATTCAGTTTATCCTCATTGTAAACCTGGTTTAGGTTTTATTCAGTTTATCCTCGTAAACCTGGTTTATGTTTTATTTTGTTTATCCTCATTGTAAACTTGGTTTAGGTTTTATTCAGTTTATCCTCATTGTAAACTTGGTTTAGGTTTTATTCAGTTTATCCTCATTGTAAACCTGGTTTAGGTTTTATTCAGTTTATCCTCATTGTAAACCTGGTTTATGTTTTATTTTGTTTATCCTCATTGTAAACTTGGTTTAGGTTTTATTCAGTTTATCCTCATTGTAAACCTGGTTTATGTTTTAATCAGTTTATCCTCATTGTAAACTTGGTTTAGGTTTTATTCAGTTTATCCTCATTGTAAACTTGGTTTATGTTTTATTCAGTTTGTCCTCATTGTAAACTTGGTTTATGTTTTATTTTGTTTATCCTCATTGTAAACCTGGTTTAGGTTTTATTCAGTTTATCCTCATTGTAAACCTGGTTTAGGTTTTATTCAGTTTATCCTCATTGTAAACCTGGTTTAGGTTTTATTCAGTTTATCCTCATTGTAAGCTTGGTTTAGGTTTTATTCAGTTTATCCTCATTGTAAACTTGGTTTATGTTTTATTCAGTTTATCCTCATTGTAAACTTGGTTTATGTTTTAATCAGTTTATCCTCATTGTAAACTTGGTTTATGTTTTATTCAGTTTATCCTCATTGTAAACTTGGTTTATGTTTTAATCAGTTTATCCTCATTGTAAACTTGGTTTAGGTTTTATTCAGTTTATCCTCATTGTAAACTTGGTTTATGTTTTAATCAGTTTATCCTCATTGTAAACCTGGTTTAGGTTTTATTCAGTTTATCCTCATTGTAAACCTGGTTTATGTTTTAATCAGTTTATCCTCATTGTAAACTTGGTTTATGTTTTAATCAGTTTATCCTCATTGTAAACCTGGTTTAGGTTTTATTCAGTTTATCCTCATTGTAAACTTGGTTTATGTTTTAATCAGTTTATCCTCATTGTAAACCTGGTTTAGGTTTTATTCAGTTTATCCTCATTGTAAACCTGGTTTATGTTTTAATCAGTTTATCCTCATTGTAAACTTGGTTTAGGTTTTATTCAGTTTATCCTCATTGTAAACTTGGTTTATGTTTTATTCAGTTTGTCCTCATTGTAAGCTTGGTTTAGGTTTTATTCAGTTTATCCTCATTGTAAACCTGGTTTATGTTTTAATCAGTTTATCCTCATTGTAAACTTGGTTTATGTTTTATTCAGTTTGTCCTCATTGTAAGCTTGGTTTAGGTTTTATTCAGTTTATCCTCATTGTAAACCTGGTTTATGTTTTATTCAGTTTGTCCTCATTGTAAACTTGGTTTATGTTTTATTCAGTTTGTCCTCATTGTAAGCTTGGTTTATGTTTTATTCAGTTTATCCTCATTGTAAACCTGGTTTAGGTTTTATTCAGTTTATCCTCATTGTAAACTTGGTTTATGTTTTATTCAGTTTGTCCTCATTGTAAGCTTGGTTTAGGTTTTATTCAGTTTATCCTCATTGTAAACCTGGTTTATGTTTTATTCAGTTTATCCTCATTGTAAGCTTGGTTTAGGTTTTATTCAGTTTATCCTCATTGTAAACCTGGTTTATGTTTTAATCAGTTTATCCTCATTGTAAACTTGGTTTAGGTTTTATTCAGTTTATCCTCATTGTAAACTTGGTTTAGGTTTTATTTTGTTTATCCACATTGTAAACTTGGTTTAGGTTTTATTCAGTTTATCCTCATTGTAAACCTGGTTTATGTTTTAATCAGTTTATCCTCATTGTAAACTTGGTTTATGTTTTATTCAGTTTATCCTCATTGTAAACTTGGTTTATGTTTTATTCAGTTTATCCTCATTGTAAACTTGGTTTAGGTTTTATTCAGTTTATCCTCATTGTAAACTTGGTTTATGTTTTATTCAGTTTATCCTCATTGTAAACTTGGTTTAGGTTTTATTCAGTTTATCCTCATTGTAAACTTGGTTTATGTTTTATTCAGTTTATCCTCATTGTAAACTTGGTTTATGTTTTAATCAGTTTATCCTCATTGTAAGCTTGGTTTAGGTTTTATTCAGTTTATCCTCATTGTAAACTTGGTTTATGTTTTATTCAGTTTATCCTCATTGTAAACTTGGTTTATGTTTTAATCAGTTTATCCTCATTGTAAACTTGGTTTATGTTTTATTCAGTTTATCCTCATTGTAAACTTGGTTTATGTTTTATTCAGTTTATCCTCATTGTAAACTTGGTTTATGTTTTAATCAGTTTATCCTCATTGTAAACTTGGTTTATGTTTTATTTTGTTTATCCTCATTGTAAACTTGGTTTATGTTTTAATCAGTTTATCCTCATTGTAAACTTGGTTTATGTTTTATTCAGTTTATCCTCATTGTAAACTTGGTTTAGGTTTTATTCAGTTTATCCTCATTGTAAACTTGGTTTATGTTTTATTCAGTTTATCCTCATTGTAAGCTTGGTTTAGGTTTTATTCAGTTTATCCTCATTGTAAACTTGGTTTATGTTTTAATCAGTTTATCCTCATTGTAAACTTGGTTTATGTTTTATTCAGTTTATCCTCATTGTAAACTTGGTTTATGTTTTAATCAGTTTATCCTCATTGTAAACTTGGTTTCGGTTTTATTCAGTTTATCCTCATTGTAAACCTGGTTTAGGTTTTATTCAGTTTATCCTCATTGTAAACTTGGTTTAGGTTTTATTCAGTTTATCCTCATTGTAAACTTGGTTTCGGTTTTATTCAGTTTATCCTCATTGTAAACTTGGTTTATGTTTTATTCAGTTTATCCTCATTGTAAACTTGGTTTATGTTTTATTCAGTTTATCCTCATTGTAAACTTGGTTTATGTTTTATTCAGTTTATCCTCATTGTAAACTTGGTTTATGTTTTATTCAGTTTATCCTCATTGTAAACTTGGTTTAGGTTTTATTCAGTTTATCCTCATTGTAAACTTGGTTTATGTTTTATTCAGTTTATCCTCATTGTAAACCTGGTTTATGTTTTATTTTGTTTATCCACATTGTAAACTTGGTTTAGGTTTTATTCAGTTTATCCTCATTGTAAGCTTGGTTTAGGTTTTATTTTGTTTATCCACATTGTAAACTTGGTTTAGGTTTTATTCAGTTTATCCTCATTGTAAACTTGGTTTAGGTTTTATTTTGTTTATCCTCATTGTAAACTTGGTTTATGTTTTATTTTGTTTATCCACATTGTAAACTTGGTTTATGTTTTATTCAGTTTATCCTCATTGTAAACTTGGTTTAGGTTTTATTTTGTTTATCCTCATTGTAAACCTGGTTTAGGTTTTATTCAGTTTGTCCTCATTGTAAACTTGGTTTAGGTTTTATTCAGTTTATCCTCATTGTAAACTTGGTTTAGGTTTTATTTTGTTTATCCTCATTGTAAACCTGGTTTATGTTTTATTCAGTTTATCCTCATTGTAAACTTGGTTTAGGTTTTATTCAGTTTATCCTCATTGTAAACTTGGTTTAGGTTTTATTTTGTTTATCCTCATTGTAAACTTGGTTTATGTTTTATTTTGTTTATCCACATTGTAAACTTGGTTTATGTTTTATTCAGTTTATCCTCATTGTAAACTTGGTTTAGGTTTTATTTTGTTTATCCTCATTGTAAACCTGGTTTAGGTTTTATTCAGTTTGTCCTCATTGTAAACTTGGTTTAGGTTTTATTCAGTTTATCCTCATTGTAAACTTGGTTTAGGTTTTATTTTGTTTATCCTCATTGTAAACCTGGTTTATGTTTTATTCAGTTTATCCTCATTGTAAACTTGGTTTAGGTTTTATTCAGTTTATCCTCATTGTAAACTTGGTTTAGGTTTTATTTTGTTTATCCTCATTGTAAACCTGGTTTATGTTTTATTCAGTTTATCCTCATTGTAAACTTGGTTTAGGTTTTATTCAGTTTATCCTCATTGTAAACTTGGTTTAGGTTTTATTTTGTTTATCCTCATTGTAAACTTGGTTTATGTTTTATTTTGTTTATCCACATTGTAAACTTGGTTTATGTTTTATTCAGTTTATCCTCATTGTAAGCTTGGTTTAGGTTTTATTTTGTTTATCCACATTGTAAACTTGGTTTAGGTTTTATTCAGTTTGTCCTCATTGTAAGCTTGGTTTAGGTTTTATTCAGTTTATCCTCATTGTAAACCTGGTTTATGTTTTATTCAGTTTATCCTCATTGTAAACTTGGTTTAGGTTTTATTCAGTTTATCCTCATTGTAAACTTGGTTTAGGTTTTATTCAGTTTATCCTCATTGTAAACTTGGTTTAGGTTTTATTTTGTTTATCCTCATTGTAAACTTGGTTTATGTTTTATTCAGTTTATCCTCATTGTAAACTTGGTTTAGGTTTTATTTTGTTTATCCTCATTGTAAACCTGGTTTAGGTTTTATTCAGTTTGTCCTCATTGTAAACTTGGTTAAGGTTTTATTCAGTTTATCCTCATTGTAAACTTGGTTTAGGTTTTATTTTGTTTATCCTCATTGTAAACCTGGTTTATGTTTTATTCAGTTTATCCTCATTGTAAACTTGGTTTAGGTTTTATTCAGTTTATCCTCATTGTAAACTTGGTTTATGTTTTAATCAGTTTATCCTCATTGTAAACTTGGTTTAGGTTTTATTTTGTTTATCCTCATTGTAAACCTGGTTTATGTTTTATTCAGTTTATCCTCATTGTAAACTTGGTTTAGGTTTTATTCAGTTTATCCTCATTGTAAACTTGGTTTATGTTTTATTCAGTTTATCCTCATTGTAAACTTGGTTTAGGTTTTATTCAGTTTATCCTCATTGTAAACCTGGTTTAGGTTTTATTCAGTTTATCCTCATTGTAAACTTGGTTTAGGTTTTATTTTGTTTATCCACATTGTAAACTTGGTTTAGGTTTTATTCAGTTTATCCTCATTGTAAACTTGGTTTAGGTTTTATTCAGTTTATCCTCATTGTAAACTTGGTTTATGTTTTATTCAGTTTATCCTCATTGTAAACTTGGTTTAGGTTTTATTTTGTTTATCCACATTGTAAACTTGGTTTAGGTTTTATTTTGTTTATCCACATTGTAAACTTGGTTTAGGTTTTATTCAGTTTATCCTCATTGTAAACTTGGTTTATGTTTTATTCAGTTTATCCTCATTGTAAACTTGGTTTATGTTTTATTCAGTTTATTCCCATTATAAACTTGGTTTATGTTTTATTCAGTTTATTCCCATTATAAACTTGGTTTAGGTTTTATTCAGTTTATTCCCATTATAAACTTGGTTTAGGTTTTATTCAGTTTATTCCCATTATAAACTTGGTTTAGGTTTTATTCAGTTTATCCTCATTGTAAACCTGGTTTAGGTTTTATTTTGTTTATCCACATTGTAAACTTGGTTTAGGTTTTATTCAGTTTATTCCCATTATAAACTTGGTTTAAGTTTTATTCAGTTTATCCTCATTGTAAACTTGGTTTAGGTTTTATTCAGTTTATCCTCATTGTAAACCTGGTTTAGGTTTTATTCAGTTTATCCTCATTGTAAACCTGGTTTAGGTTTTATTCAGTTTATCCTCATTGTAAACTTGGTTTAGGTTTTATTCAGTTTATCCTCATTGTAAACCTGGTTTAGGTTTTATTCAGTTTATCCTCATTGTAAACCTGGTTTAGGTTTTATTCAGTTTATTCCCATTATAAACTTGGTTTAAGTTTTATTCAGTTTATCCTCATTGTAACCCTGGGTCCGCTTTCTATTTTCTCATTTGCAATCTCCTCATTGACATTGATAAATCTCCACTCTGTTCAACTTTACTCACGTGTTTCACCTGTTATTCCTCATTCTGGAACCCTCCGTGATTTTCTACTTTTTCCCTAAAGGTAGGCCTATCCACCAAGCCATCCTATTCGCAGGTTAAACTCCCATTAACATGTTCACTATTCGCAGCCCCACCGCATGTCTGACATCTAATTGGCTCTTACTTTGTAATTTTCTTCTTTTGTATCTGTCTGTTCTCTTCCACGCACTGCGGATTTGCTAAGCCATCTAGTTCTGCTTGCTGTGGAAGTTTTCACATTCGTTTTTTGGAAATGCAGACACTCTCTGTGAGGTCAGAATTCCTTGAGCCAGACGTGTAGAACAATGCTAGAACAAAATGTTCCAAAGATTGTGCAACGTGGGAGTCATAGCTGAGTTTACAGTTCTATAGTTTTTCGACAGATACAAGCCAGATTGACCACTAGCGTACAAAAGAGACGACTTCAGGAAAATGTAGACACAGATTCGGCCTCCCTATTGGATTGGGAATTTCTGGGTATTTGTGCGACCTAAAGGATTCTTTCATCACTTTCTTTATTGTCCTATGCATGGGTCGAGCTTGTGTCTAAAAGTGTGGAATAGGCCTTGACTATAACCATTTATTAGACTCTAGACTATTGACTATAGACTATACACTGTTGACATGGAAAACTGACAGGTGTGGGGATTGATATGGAGCTTGCACAGGTAGAACTAGAGCGAAGTCGATGGCACGCCATCACAAGTCCCCAGGCTTCTCACCTAAAGAAAAGTTAAAAAGATGGCAAAAAGTTCCACCAGGAATGACCGAATATTCGATTTTTTTTAAATCTTCCGTTTTCACCCTGTGACCCTAATCCCCACCCACTGCTCGGACATGAACCGGGAGTTGAATCCCCTCCCCCAAAAAAATCGTTACACATTTCCTGCGCATCCCAATGTTGATTTCCAGTACAAAGTTTCATTTAAAAATATTTTTAAATGTGCCCGTAATTGCATTTTTTTGATATTTGACCTTGTGACCACGCCTCATGACCCCAAGGGGGGGGGGGGGGGGGGCAAAATGACACTGCTCTCCCACCTTCTTGCCACGTGTTGATTATAACGACCAATTTTGCTGAATTTCTGCACAACCGTTTAAGCAGATGTAGTTTGACACAGACAAAAGGGATGGAGACAGAGACAGACAGACAGAGACAGACGGAGTCGATTACAATATCCGTCTAAAAAAAACAACAAGGTCTCCCACCTTTTGGGTGTCTATGAGGAATAGATATCTGTAAAATTAAAGCTAAATTTTGAATGTTTTTTAAAATATCGTGTGCACAAGCCAAGTTACTGAGGTGGTTGCCATGGTAACATATTTCAGCCAATCACAGACGTGATCTAATCAGGTTGAGATGATGTCATGAGGAATAGAAATCTGCAATATGTGAAACACCGGGATGGCAGTTTATATCTGGGTCAGGATTCGAACCCTAACTAGACAGCTTTGAGGGAGCGTGCGTGCGTACCACCTCTCGGACACTGGCTATCTGGTCAAACCAGTGCTGTGGGTGTTGTTTGGTCTGAGGGAAAACTGTGCACTTTCGGTGGACTCTCCAAGTGTGGAAGGATGGATGGGTTTTTCATCCTTACAAAACTCGTGCAGGCTTAAATGTTTTGATGCTTCTTCTTCTTCTTCTCCCTTTTTTTTCTCTTCACGGGGGAGGGAGATTTCCGTGTGCCTCCCCGTCCCTCTGGGATCTGCCGGTCTTCATGTGAAGTTAAAGTGTGTAAAATTAACACGACCGAATGGTTTTAGTGTTCCACAAAATTCGATGTATTCATGTGATGCCCGAAGGGTTCTCGGGTGATCATGCGCAAACTTGCAGCGATGGATGATGATAATCCAAGAAACCACGAGAGTTTCTTCCTAAAGGATCAAATTCATGCGTCGACACGGAATAGTACGCGCGCAATTTGTCAATTAGAATGCTTCTGTGGTTATTCAATTTTCAGGCTCAACGTCGTCGGACATTATGAATAGACAATTAGAATTCTCATTTTCCCTTTCACAAAATCTCATTGAACTTGGAACCCAAGTGTAGTGGGTGAGCTGCTTAACACCTGTCGATCATGTCGTTATTAGCATTACCGTGGTCGAGGGAGTAGGCCAGGTCTTTGCTGAAATAATGAGTGATCTGAAATGGCTTTTGGTATGCTTCATTCTCACGTGCCTCGGACAAAGACCTCTACTTAAAATTAAATAATCCCTCCACACAATGATCGGTCTTTCTCACCATCGAATGGAGATCTTTAATGAATGTATTTGTTCTTTTTTCAATCCTTGAAATGACACAGATCCCAAAATGGTCAATTTACAACAACAACCTGGAGCATTTTACAACAATTCCAAGACGCACTGGGATATATAGATTACAGTAGATTATAGTAAGATGGATTATAGTAAGAGAGGAACACCAATATGTTGTGATGGATTATAGTAAGAGGCCAACACCAACATGTTGTGATGGATTATAGTAAGAGGCGAACACCAATATGTTGTGATGGATTATAGTAAGAGACGAACACCAATATGTTGTGATGGATTATAGTAAGAGACGCACACCAATATGTTGTGATGGATTATCGTAAGAGGCGAACATCAACATGCTGTGATGGATTATAGTAAGAGGCGAACACCAATATGTTGTGATGGAGTATAGTAAGAGACGAACACCAATATTTTGCGATGGATTATAGTAAGAGACGAACACCAATATGTTGTGATGGAGTATAGTAAGAGACGAACACCAATATGTTGCGATGGAGTACAGGAAGAGACGAACACCAATATGTTGTGATGGATTATAGTAAGAGACGAACACCAATATGTTGTGATGGATTATAGTAAGAGACGAACACCAATATGTTGTGATTGATTATAGTAAGAGGCGAACACCAATATGTTGTGATGGATTATAGTAAGAGGCAAACACCAATATGTTGTGATGGAGTATAGTAAGAGACGAACACCAATATGTTGTGATTGATTATATTAAGAGACGAACACCAATATGTTGTGATGGATTATAGTAAGAGGCGAACACCAACATGTTGTGATGGATTATAGTAAGAGACGAACACCAATATGTTGTGATGGATTATAGTAAGAGGCGAACACCAATATGTTGCGATGGATTATAGTAAGAGGCGAACACCAATATGACGTGATGGATTATAGTAAGAGGCGAACACCAATATGTTGTGATGGATTATAGTAAGAGATTAATACCATTATTCGTATAATGGATTATTCAACGTAATATGACAATATTTTATGAATCACATCATCAAACAAGCTGACCATGGAGTGAAATGCAGTGAACTTAATTAACCTCCAATGATTTATTGCGTGCATCCTCACCTAACCGATTGTATCGAACCCTCCAAGGTATCAAATCGTGGAGATTGGGTAATTCCAACCTCGTTTCAGCTTTCAGGATCCTTCTCATGGACTTCACAGTTCCAGTGGTTTTGCTCCTGTCATGGGAAGGGTTGTAGGGGGGAAGTGGGGAAGGGGGTTAGAGTGGGGAGGGGTGGGGAGCAGGATGCTTGCACTCCTAATAACCATTTGAAATGATTGTCTAACAAGCAATGGTTGACATCAGAATGTTTCCACTTATAAGCAAGCTAACTCACATGGCCGCTGTCAGGAGGATGGACGCCTTGGTCACACTGGGTCAAGCCTGAAGGATCCTCGAGGGACATTATAGCTCTTGCTGGTTTATTTCACTCTCCCAACTGGCACGTTTATCCTCAGTGTATCATGAACTAATTTTATTTTTGTTGGCCTTGCTCATGGCTGAGCCTGATCAATATAATCCTCTTTTACAATAAGTGCAACCAGAGCGCATCCCATTCATACTCTCTGCCAGGTTTCGCAAACCAAGAACCGGTGTTTTGATAGAAGGGCGAGCATTTCGGGCCAAGAGGCCTTGTCACTCTGCCATCTCAGGGTTTTTTTAAACTCACTTTGGCTCCGATAACAAAATTATCTCAAACATGATTCATAGACTGAAGCATGTGCCACCTGCCCGTTTTCAAATTGCCATTTGTCCATTTCACATTCTCATATGAGCACTTATCACATGACGCAAGCTACAATCGCAGTTTCAGTTGCCCTGGACCCTATGGTCAATTGGTCAATTTGTCGTGTTATCCCTGATAACATTCTCTTGCCTGTTTGTAATGTCTCTTACCAGTTATGTCCATGAAAGTGGCTTGTGTTGTGGATAAAATGTTACAAATATATATCGTGGATAAATCATCCATTTATATACAGACTTGGCATTTAATATGGAATTTTTTTTTCTTGACTTGGGTTTACTTTCTGAACTCAGTATATCAATCTGGTGAGTTTCTTTTACCCTTCAGTGATGTCTTTGTTGAAAGAACCATGTCACTGATTGTCTTTCGCAGCAAGAAGTCAATAACAGGATTATATCACAGGTGGCGTGACAAAATGTAAGGACAGGTACATTTGACGATTTGCTTCACACTCGGGTATATAAGGGGTTGTTGCGTTCTGTATTAGTGGAAAACAACTGCTGCACGTCTACAAAAGTTATTGCTGCTTCCTCTGAAGATGGTCCGTCAACTTGATAATGCTGTTTGTCATGGGTGGTGGCTTTACGAAATTCTGGCATGAAACAGCATGCTATTGCTCGGCAGTATGGCATCACTCAAGGTCAGGTGTCAAAGATCCTGAAACGAAATGCTCAGAGGGGTGTCCCTTCTCCAATACCGAGGCCAGGACGTCCACGCAGAACCACAAGGAGAGATGATCACCAGCTGCACCGGTTAGTCTGCAATGGCCGTACCAAGTCAGCTAATCGGCTTAGGGCTGACTGGCAGCAACTGACAAATGTGCCTGTATCCAGAAGGCTAGTCAACCAACGACTGGTTCAAGCAGGCTATCGTGCAAGGCGTCCCCTGAGAAAGCCACGCCTGACCAGACAACACAGCCAGCGCCGATTGCAGTGGGCCAGAGAGCACCGTCAATGGCAGCCAGGACACTGGAATCACGTGACCTTCAGTCACGAGTCTAGATTTCTGGTCTATCGTCAAGATGGCCACGTCCGAGTGTGCAGACAAGTGCATGAAGCCCACAACAAAGATTGTATAGTGCCAAGAGTCCAAGCTGGAGGTGGTGGGGTGACCGTTTGGGCTGCTTTTCATGCAGGGGGCAAAACTGACCTGGTTGTTCTGAATGGAAACCTGAACCAGTTCAAGTACAGGGCCATTCTGGAAGAAACATTGCTTCCATTTGCTCGTGCAGCCTTTCGAGGAAACTTTGTCTTCCAAGATGACAATGCACGGCCTCATCGTGCTCGCATGATCCAACACTTTCTTGCTGACCGTGGTGTAGAGAATATGGAGTGGCCTGCCATGTCCCCGGATATGAATCCGATAGAGAACTTGTGGGCAGAATTAACGCATCAAATCGACAACTTGGACCAGCAGCCTACCTCTGTGCGTGAATTGCAGCAGACTATTGTCACTGCATGGCAAGCGATTCCTGTCCAAACCTTGGCAAATCTCGTGAACAGCATGCCTCGACGTGTACGTGCTCTCCTGAATGCTCGTTGGGGTTACACGAAGTACTGAACTGTCCGTAATCCCAGTCGTAATTTAACTTTTGTTTTTGTTGAATTTTTTTTTGGCTAATGTGCAAAATAAAGAGATACTTCTGGAAAACGTACAGAAGTTTAACACAGTACTGTCTGTGAATTGAGTTCGATATCAGTTTACATCACTTTCAAGGATCAATTTATTTGCTTCGAAATGTCAAATGTGGTTTTTGTTTCTTTTAAAGGTCACATTAACAAAATCTAGAATAATTTCAACATAATTCCAATGAACTTTTGGTTCTACGTCATCTTGAAAAGTAAGTTCACCCCCACAAAAAAAATATTCCATATTAAATCCAAGTCTGTATATTATATATATTTTATATATACTAGGGCATTGCCCGTACTATATCTATATCTAAAATTATATCCCCCCCCCCTCTATTTACATGAAATGGTTTGGTCCAAAGCGAACGGCTTGCGAGTGGTGACAATCCCCCCCCTCTATTTACATGCAATGGTTTGGTCCAAAGCGAACGGCTTCCGGAGTTTGGTAAAGAAATCGCCATCGCGTGCACAAACGCGCAGGAAAGCGAATGAATCGCAAATTCGTTTTTATTAGTTGTAAAACATAGTTTAACGCCAACATAGTTTGCAAACGTGAAATAAATGAATACGCTCTCAAATGTGCCATCCGAGGCAGAGTGTGCCCGCCACGTTCGGCACACGTGATAGCTCGCTGCTCTCTGATTGGTTGAATCGTTTTTTGGACATAGCTCGGTAAGTAATTGTCCGATTAATATGAAAACTTGAAAAGGCACATCCTCGGGTCCCCAGCAATATACCTGGCAAGTTAAAAGTATATCGGACCCGTGGTTGTCGAGAAACAGCGGTCACAGACAAACGTACAGACAGAGATTACTGGAATTATAGATAGATACAGTCACGTGAAAAAGTAAGGACACCGCATGTAAAGTTTTGACTTTTTCAACATATTTCAACATGCAGCTATTTGATCTTAATTTCAACAATATTGATAGATAAAGGTGATATAAAATAACAAATATCATGAAGCATTTACATTTTGTAGTCCATTGTTTAATTTAAATAATCATAAATGCAAATTTCGCATGTGGAAAAAATAAGTACACCCCTGCATTTATCAGTACTTCAAATACCTAAAATTAGAATCAGGTACACCAGCTCAGGTGCAAATGATAAGAAGATCGTCAGAGAGTATCTTGGAGGAACCTGTCTTATTTAAACCTCAGACATTTAGTTTGGTTTGCTCTTTGTTGTTGAAGTGTGCGGCGTCACCATGCCTAGATCAAAAGAGCTCTCTGAGGCCTTCAGAAAGAAGGTTATAGATGCCTACGAGTCTGGGAAGGGATTTAAAAAGATCTCCAAACAATTTGAAATCAATCATTCGACTGTCCGGAAGATCATCCACAAGTGGAGAAGATTCCAAACAAGTGCCAACTTGTTCAGGCCAGGCCGCCCCAGCAAGTTCAGCCCGAGAGCAGACCACAACCTGCTGAAAGAAGTCTCGAAGAACCCCAGAATGTCATCACAGGACCGACAGGTAGCTCTTGCCACTGTTGATGTCAAAGTGCACGAGTCTACCATTAGAAAGAGGCTGCACAAATTTGATCAACATGGGAGGTGTGCCAGGAGGAAACCTTTGCTGTCCAGAAAGAACATCAGGGCAAGACTAAAGTTTGCCAATGAACACCTAGGTAAAGACCAGCACTTCTGGAACAATGTGCTCTGGACAGATGAGTCAAAGGTCGAGCTATTTGGCCACAGTACCAGAAGACATGTTTGGCGAAAACCAAAGACAGCATTTGACCACAAGAACCTGATACCAACTGTAAAGCATGGTGGTGGAAATATTATGGTTTGGGGCAGCTTTGCTGCATCAGGGCCTGGGCAGCTCACCATCATAGAATCCTCTATGAATTCTTCATTGTACTAGAGGGTGCTTTGGGATAATGTGAGGCCATCTGTTGGAAAGTTGAAGCTCAACCGAAGGTTGACCTTGAAACATGACAATGACCCTAAACGTACCAGTAAATCCACCAAGGAATGGCTGAAAAGAAAGAAATGGAGGGTTCTGGAATGGCCAAGTTAAAGCCCGGAAATATTATGGTTTGGGGCAGCTTTGCTGCATCAGGGCCTGGGCAGCTCACCATCATAGAATCCTCTATGAATTCTTCATTGTACCAGAGGGTGCTTGAGGATAATGTGAGGCCATCTGTCAGAAAGTTGAAGCTCAACCGAAGGTTGACCTTGCAACATGACAATGACCCTAAACATACCAGTAAATCCACCAAGGAATGGCTGAAAAGAAAGAAATGGAGGGTTCTGGAATGGCCAAGTTAAAGCCCGGATCTAAATCCCATCGAGATCTTGTGGGGGGATTTGAAACGAGCTCTGCATGCAAGAAACCCCTCAAACATCGCACAGCTGAAAGAATTCTGCATGGAGGAGTGGGCAAAAATTTCTCCCAGTTGATGTCAGAGACTGGTAGACAGTTATAAGAAACGCCTACTTGAGGTTGTTTCTGCCAAAGGGGGCAATACCACCTATTAGAGCCAAGGGTGTACTTACTTTTTCCACATGTGAAATTTGCATTTATGTTTATTTAAATTATACAATGGACGACAAAATGTAAATGTTTCATGATATTTGTTATATTATATTGTGGCGGACACAAGCAAGAGGACACGAATACAACGCACCAGCAGGTGGCGCGAACGTCCAGGCGGGGAACTGGAAGGCATGCCCCGCCTATCGACCGATCGGCCACGCCCGGGTACTAGGCGTGGCCCCGGCACATATATGCGGGCTCCAAGCTCGAGCCCGCCCAGTGCTACAGTTTGAGCTTTCCTAATAAAGACTCTTTTGATTATCCAACGCGTTGTGGCCTACCTTTTTGGCAAGCAAGTTGTGTGCGTAGCACCGCACTTCACTGGTGACCCCGATTGGTTCAGCCGTTGCTGTCCACCGAACGCGCCATGGCCAACAACGCCGTCACGGTAAAACTCCCGGAGTTTTGGGAAGCACAAGCCGATGTGTGGTTCGTGCAAGCCGAAGCACAATTTCAGCTTCGAGGCATTAAACGGCGGAAGAGACCCGTTACTACCACGTGGTCGCCTCCCTCGGGCCCGGCACTGCCGCCCGAGTCATGTCCATCCTGCGGCACCCACCGGTCGACCACAAGTACGGGGCGCTCAAACATCTCCTCATCGCCACGTTCGGCCTCACGGAGATCGAACGGGCCGACCGCCTCCTGGACCTTCCCGAACTTGGCGACACAAGACCATCCGTGCGGATGGATCATATGCTGTCGTTGCTGGGTGACCAAGCCCCGGATTTCTTATTTCGGGCGCTCTTCCTATGCCAGCTACCTGCACAGGTACGCCTCGCGCTGGCCGGTTCCAAAATAAAAGAACCCAGCGCCCTGGCTACAGAGGCCGACAAGTTCTTCGCGGCTTGCGACGCCCGGTCGGGTTACGGTGCGGCCGTCGTGGATCCCGAGGCTGATGCGGCTGCGTCCCTCATGGCCGCTGCCGCGCCCCGCCCACCACCACCACCGCCGAGAAAACCGCGGCCGCCGAAGCCCCCGCCGCCGCAAGCCTGGTGCTCTAACCACGCCAGGTTCGGCCACAAGACTAGGAAGTGTTGCCCGCCGTGCTCGTTTGACAAGTCGGGAAACTACCAAGCCGGCGCTCATTAGCGGCCCGGAGTGTCGGCCATTCCGGCAGCCTCCTCTTTATCACGGAAACCTTGTCCGGCCACCGTTTCCTCTGCAATACAGGAGTGCAGGTAAGCGTCATCCCAGCCTACATGTCCGACAAGCGAACCGCGGGCCGGGGCCCCGCGTTGCTTGCCGCCAACGGTACACCCATCCGCACGTTCGGGAAGCGCTGCCTCTCCCTGTGGTTCGGCGGGCAACGCTTTCAATGGTCGTTCCTGACCGCCAGCGTGCCGATGGCATTGCTCGGTGCGGACTTCCTATGTGTGAATGGGTTGTTGGTCGACGTAAAGCACAAACAGCTCGTCCAGGCAGAAACCTTTAGCTCGCTCGCTTGTTTGCTGAGCAGCTCGTTGAGCGGCTCGCTGAGCAGCTCGTTGAGCGGCTCACTGAGCGGCTTACCGAGCGGCTTGCCAAGCGGCTTGCTGGAGGGTTCCGTCCCGGCGAGTTTAGTTTGCACGCTTCCGCCAGCGGACGACTTTACCCGCCTCCTCGCTAGTTTCCCGGCCCTCACGCGGCCCACCTTTTCAGCGGTGGCCGTGAAACACGGGGTGGAGCATCACATCCCCACGGTCGGGCCGCCGGTCTATGCCCGGGCACGCCGACTCGAGCCCATGAAGCTCGCCGTGGCAAAAACGGAGTTCGCCACGCTGGAGTGGCTGGGGATCGTACGGCGCTCCAACAGCGCTTCGGCTTCCCCGCTGCACATTGTGCCGAAGCCCGGGGGGGATGGCGGCCGTGCGGGGACTACCGCCGGCTCAACGATGCCACCACCCCCGACCGCTACCCGGTCCCACACATTCAGGACTTTTCCGCTCGGTTGGCCAACACGACCGTGTTTTCGAAGGTGGACCTCATCCAGGGCTACCATCAGGTCCCCGTCCAACCGGTCGACGTCCCGAAGACGGCCGTCATCACTCCTTTTGGCCTCTTCGAATTTCTGAGGATGCCCTTCGGGTTGAAGAATGCGGCTCAGGCGTTCCATCGGCTTATGGATAGCATCTTGCGCGACTTACCTTTCCTGTTCGTCTACCTGGACGACATCCTAGTCGCGAGCGCATCCCGGGAAGACCACCTGCTCCACCTCCGCACGCTGTTCGAACGCCGCCAGCATGGCTTAATCATCAACCCTGCCAAGTGCCGTTTCGGTGTCACCACCATCGACTTCTTGGGGCACCGCATCACCAAGCACGGGGCCGTCCCGCTATCGGCCAAGGTGGAGGCGGTCAGGGATTTCCCGCGGCCCCACATGGTCAAGGGGCTCCAGGAGTTCCTGGACATGGTGAACTTTTACCACCGCTTCGTGCCCCACGTCGCCTAGCTCCTCCGCCCCTTGCACGAGGCCCTCTGGGGCAAGCCGGGCAAAGGTGACATCACATGGTCGGAGCCGATGGCCGCGGCGTTCGCAGGCGCAAAGCTGGCTCTCGCCGACGCCACCATGCTGGCGCACCCGGTGCCCGATGCACCAATCGCCCTCACCACCGACGCGTCGGATTACGCGGTGGGCGCAGTGCACGAGCAATGGGTGCGTGGTGCTTGGCAACCGCTGGCATTTTTCAGCCGGCAGCTTCGCCCGCACGAACGCCGGTACAGCACCTTCGACCGTGAGTTGCTCGGGCTCCACCTGGCAGTCCGACACTTCCGCCATCTGCTGGAGGGCCGCCTGTTCACGGCCTTCGTTGACCACAAGCCCCTTGTGTTCGCGATGGCCAAGGTCGCCGAGCCATGGTCGGCACGGCAGCAGCGCCACCTCTCTGCTGTGTCCGAGTATACGACGGACATCCGTCACGTGGCGGGTAAGGACAACCCGGTGGCGGATTGCCTTTCCCGGTCCGCCGTGCACGCGGTCCACCTCGGGGTCGACTATGCCCGGATGGCGGAGGCCCAGACCGCCGAGCCCGGCGTCCAGGCCTTGCGGACCGCCGTGACGGGCCTCCGCGTCACCGAGGTGCCATTCAACGTCGCGGGCACGGCCCTCCTATGCGACGTCTCCCTCGGCCGGCCTCGCCCCATCGTGCCCACTGGCTGGCAGCGCCCGGTGTTCGACGCCATCCACGGCCTGTCCCACCCTGGCGCGAGGGCATCCCAGAAACTCGTCAGGGCAAAGTTCGTCTGACATGGCCTCCGGAAGGACGTCCGTGACTGGGCCAGGACGTGCCTCGCATGCCAGCGCGCAAAGGTCCACCGCCACACTCAGGCACTGTTTGCTCCATTCACGGTGCCCGAGCGGCGGTTCGACCACGTGCACGTTGACTTGGTGGGACCTCTGCCCTCCCCCCCCCCCCCCCACGAGGGTTCACCCACCTCCTCACCATGGTCGACCGCACCACACGGTGGCCGGAGGCCGTCCCATTGGTGGCGACGTCTGCGGCTGAGGTGGCGCAAGCCTTTATCGCCACTTGGGTTGCCCGGTTCGGTGCCCCCTCGGAGATCTCGTCCGACCGTGGCCCCCAGTGCACCTCGGAGCTCTGGGCCGCGGTGGCGCAAGGGCTCGGGGTGAAACTACACCGCACCACGGCCTACCACCCCCAGGCCAATGGCCTGTGCGAGCGCTTTCATCGCTCCATGAAGGCCGCGCTCCGGGCCAGCATCTGCGACGGCGGCTGGGTCGACAGACTCCCCTGGGTCCTGCTGGGCCTCAGGACGGCGCCCAAGGACGACCTGCGCGCGTCCTCGGCGGAGCTGGTCTTCGGGCAACCACTGCGGATACCAGGTGAATTTATCCCCGACTTCACGGCTCCTTGGTCCGCGGCACAACAGCGCTCCGCCCTTCAGGAGACCGCCCGGAGGTTGGCCCCGGTGCCAACGGCACACCATGGTTGCCCGCCTTCCCACGTCGCCCCGGAGCTTCGCACGGCCAAGTACGTGTTCATCCGGCACGACGCCCACCGGGCACCGCTACGGCCCCCGTACGACGGGCCCTTCCGCGTGTTGGAGACCGGGGACAAATTTTTCACGGTCGACATCGGCGGTGCCCCGGATCGCATTTCCGTGGACCGCCTCAAGCCGGCCCACCTCGATCTGGACCACCCCCCGCCAGGGGCTCTGCCTCCGCGTCGAGGCCGCCCCCCGGCGGTCGGACCCCCGGCACCCCCACCAGCAGCTCTTCCTCCGCATCGAGGCCGCTCCCCGGCGGTCGGACCCCCGGCACCCCCCCAGCCCCGCCACCCCCCAGACCGGCACCCATCGCCAGGGGGAGTTTCGGCCGGGTCACCCGGCTTCCCCGCAAACTCACCCTTCAGGTGCGTGGGAATTCTGGGGGGGCGCGTGTGGCGGACACAAGCAAGAGGACACGAATTCAACGCACCAGCAGGTGGCGCGAACGTCCAGGCGGGGAACTGGAAGGCATGCCCCACCTATCGACCGATCGGCCACGCCTGGGTACTAGGCATGGCCCCGGCACATATATGCGGGCTCCAAGCTCGAGCCCGCCCAGTGCTACAGTTTGAGCTTTCCTAATAAAGACTCTTTTGATTATCCAACGCGTTGTGGCCTACCTTTTTGTCAAGCAAGTTGTGTGCGTAGCACCACACTTCAATATCACCTTTATCTATCGATAATGTTGAAATGAAGATCAAATAGCTGTATGTTGAAATATGTTGAAAAAGTCTAAACTTTACATGGGGTGTACTAACTTTTTCACATGACTCTATATACAGACTTGGCATTTAATATGGAATATTTTTTTTGTGGGGGTGAACTTACTTTTCAAGATGACTTAGAACCAAAAGTTCATTGGAATTATGTTGAAATTATTCTAGATTTTGTTAATGTGACCTTTAAAAGAAACAAAAACCACATTTGACATTTCGAAGCAAATAAATTGATCCTTGAAAGTGATGTAAACTGATATCGAACTCAATTCACGGACAGCACTGTGTTAAACTTCCGTGCATTTTCCAGAAGTATCTCTTTATTTTGCACATTAGCCAAAAAAAAATTCAACAAAAACAAAAGCTAAATGATGACTGTGATTACGGACAGTAAAATTACAGTTCAGTACTTCGTGTAACCCCCACGAGCATTCAGGAGAGCACGTACACGTTGAGGCATGCTGTTCACGAGATTTGCCAAGGTTTGGACAGGAATCGATTGCCATGCAGTGACAATAGTCTGCTGCAATTCACGCACAGAGGAAGGCTGCTGGTCCAAGTTGTCGAATTGACGCGTTAATTCTGCCCACAAGTTCTCTATCGGATTCATATCCGGGGACATGGCAGGCCACTCCATATGCTCTACACCATGGTCAGCAAGAAAGTGTTGGGTAATGCGAGCACGATGAGGCCGTGCATTGTCATCTTGGAAGACAAAGTTTCCTCGAAAGGCTGCACGAGCAAATGGAAGCAATGTTTCTTCCAGAATGACCCTGTACTTGAACTGGCTCAGGTTTCCATTCAGAACAACCAGGTCAGTTTTGCCCCCCGCAGGAAAAGCAGCCCAAACGGTCACCCCACCTCCTCCAGCTTGGACTCTTGGCACTATACAATCTTCGTTGTGGGCTTCATGCACTTGTCTGCACACTCGGACACGGCCATCTTGACGATAGACCAGAAATCTAGACTCGTCACTGAAGGTCACGTGATTCCAGTGTCCTGGCTGCCGTTGACGGTGCTCTCTGGCCCACTGCAATCGGCGCTGGCTGTGTTGTCTGGTCAGGCGTGGCTTTCTCAAGGGATGCCTGGCACAATAGCCTGCTTGAACCAGTCGTTGGTTGACTAGCCTTCTGGATACAGGCACATTTGTCAGTTGGTGCCACTCAGCCCTAAGCCGATTAGCTGACTCGGTACGGCCATTGCAGACGAACCGGTGCAGCTGGCGATCATCTCTCCTTGTGGTTCTGCGTGGACGTCCTGGCCTCGGTATTGGAGTAGGGACACCCCTCTAAGCATTTCGTTTCAGGATCTTTGACACCTGACCTTGAGTGATGCCATACTGCTGAGCAATAGCATGCTGTTTCAAGCCAGAATTTCGTAAAGCCACCACTCCATGACAAACAGCATTGTCAAGTTGACGGACCATCTCCAGAGGAAGCGGCAATAACTTTTGTAGACGTGCAGCAGTTGTTTTCCACTAACACAGAACGCAACAACCCTTATATACCCGACTGTGAAGCCAATCGTCAAATGTACCTGTCCTTACATTGTGTCACGCCACCTGTGATATAATCCTGTTATTGACTTCTTGCTGCGAAAGACAACAGTGACATGGTTCTTTCAACAAAGGCATCACCAAAGGGTAAAATAAACTCACCAGATTGATATACTGAGTTCAGAAAGTAAACCCAAGTCAAGAAAAAACAAGTACAAAAAGTTTTAATTAAAACAAAAGCCGCGTCGATGTTACACAATGCCTAGATGCAGCTGTGCCTATAACGTCGATGTTATAGGCACAGGACATTCCTATTGATTCGATTACTTGATGTTATTTTTGTGCAAAGTGAAAATATATCTCGGCAATTTCCCGTGTGTGGCGACGAATTTTTAATATATCTCGGCATTTTCCCGTCTGTTATTTCAGGCGGTGTATGACTGACCATGCCGCGATTTAAAAAAAATATATCTCGGCAATTTCCCGTGTGTGGCGACACGTGAACGAAGCTATGCTCCTCTCTCCACATTATTGTGATGACGTATAAATTAAATATTTCATCGTGACGATTGTCATCAAATGGACGAATTTTTAATATATCTCGGCATTTTCCCATCTGTCATTTCAGGCGGTGTATGACTGACCATGCCGCGATTTAAACAAAATATATATATCTCGGCATTTTCCCGTCTGTTATTTCGGGCAGTGTATGACTGAGCATGCCTCGATTTAAACAAAATATATATATCTTGGCATTTTCCCGTCTGTTATTTCGGGCGGTGTATGACTGAGCATGCCGCGATTTAAACAAAATATATATATCTCGGCATTTTCCCGTCTGTTATTTCGGGCAGTGTATGACTGAGCATGCCTCGATTTAAACAAAATATATATATCTTGGCATTTTCCCGTCTGTTATTTCGGGCGGTGTATGACTGACCATGCCGCGATTTAAACAAAATATATATATCTCGGCATTTTCCCGTCTCTTATTTCGGCGGTGTATGACTGACCATGCCGCGATTTAAAAAATATATATCTCAATGGACTTGAAGTTACAGGCCTTTGAGAATTCATTTCGTTCTATAAAGGGCAACTTTCATCGCATTTTCTTCCCGTTTTTTTTCAACCGAGTCTAAAACTATGTTAGCGACTGTGAAAAATGAAATGATATATCGAATTTGATTTGAAATAAAACTGTGTGAGAGAGGAAGACACCACGGGCCTACAAAACAGGCCTCAAAGCTATGCGAGTTAATAAAATGGTGGATATTTGTTTATATGAAGCCTCTCCCAAAATGGGTGGAGCTATGGTTCCCAGAATGGGTGGAGCTTTGAGGTTTTGTCTTCTCTGCAAGAACAACAACAAGAAGAAGAAGAACAAGAAGAAGAACAACAACAACAGCAGAGTGCACTCTATGAGCAGCATCTGCGACGCGGCTAAAAAATATTCCATATTAAATGCCAAGTCTGTATATGTATATATATATATACAGTCACGTGAAAAAGTAAGTAAAAGTAAGTACAAAAAGTAAGTACATAAATATAAATATATGCAGTCGTGGCCAAAAATATTGGCACCCTTGCACGTTTTTCAAATTTCTGCATTTTTCCATGTTTGTTTCAATGTTTGTTTCAATGTTTCAGTATTTGCTTTGATGTACTATGTTTCGATGTTTTAATGTTTGTTTTGATGTTTCGATGGTTGTTCCAATGTTTCAGTATTTGATTTGATGTACTATGTTTCGATGTTTTAATGTTTGTTTTGATGTTTCGATGTTTGTTTCAATGTTTCAGTATTTGCTTTGATGTACTATGTTTCGATGTTTTAATGTTTGTTTTGATTTTTCGATGTTTGTTTCAATATTTCACTATTTGCTTTGATGTACTATGTTTCGATGTTTTCATGTTTGTTTTGATGTTTTGATGTTTGTTTAGATGTTTCGATGTTAGTTAGCATCAAAGTACTGTATATTTCAATGTTTTGATGTATGTTTGGATGTTTTGATGTATGTTTGGATGTTTTGATGTATGTTTTGATGCTTCAATGTATATGTAGATGTTCAGATGTATTTTTTGATGTTTGTTTTGATATACTGTTTGTTTAGATGTTTCGTTGTATGTTTCAATGTTTGTTTTGATGTTCTGTATATTTAGATGTTTATATGCATATTTAGATGTTTTGATGTATGTTTAGATAGTTTGATGTGTGTTTAGATGCTCCGATGTTTGTTTCAATGTTTAGATGACATTTGGACGTATGTTTTGATGTATGTTTAGATGTCTTGATGTATATTTAGATGTTTCGATGTTTGTTTCAATGTTTAGATGACATTTTGATGTATGTTTCAATGTATGTTTCGATATTTAGATGTTTCAATGACAGAGCTGTGTGGAGATGGAGGAACAAGTGCTCCCTTTTACTTGTACATCAAAACACACGTATGTTCGGTGAAAAGCTCCAGGGTTGAAGGACAAGGTTCAGATATTATTGAGCAAAGTTTAAATCTTGAACAATAACATGAGCGGTGGTGGCGGTTGTGGTGGTGGTAATTGTTGACTCGTTACCATGCGCTCGCGAAGCGAAAAGCAGGGTTAGACATTTGTTTGCATACGTGTGGCGTACGTGTCTGTCTGAATTTTAAAAAATTATTTTCTCAGCAACCGTTGGTACAATTGGCACAAAATTTTACCATAGGAGTGCCTCCACCTGTAGAATTTTTTTCTTCATAATTATGACGTCATAGGCCACGTGGTACGGACGCCATCTTGGAAAAACGTTGCACCTCTACATCTCCCAAACCACTCAATGGAAAAAATTGAAACATGGCTCATTGTCAACTACTCCCCATGGGCAATAAGATATGTTGATAATGATGTCATCGGTGCCTACGTTATGACGTCATAATTTGACAAGTACAGCACTTATCCGATCATTATGAAATTTTTTTTCTCAGCAACTGTCGGTCTTATGGACACGAAATTTTCACCATAGGAGGGCCTCCTCCTGTAGAATATTTTAATGATGATCATGACGTCATGTCATGTGGTACAGGCGCTATCTTGGAAAAAACGAAAAACGTTGCACCTCTATATCTCTAAAACCGCTTCATGGAAAAAAATTGAAACATGGCTCATTGTAAAGAAATCCATATGGGGAATAGGTGTTGTTAATGATGACGTCATTGGTGCCTTAATTATGACGTCATAATTTGACAGGGGCAACGCTTGGTCTGATCAATTTGAAATTTATTGAGCGTGATCTTCGCAACAATTATATTAGGGAATATAAATTTATGATGTGATCACTCAAGTGGTCTGGCAGCCATATTGGATCAAAGAAAAAAAAACCTTCAATAACAGAAGAGTTGGCTCACACCACGTTGACAGCGCAGGGTAAGTAGTCTATGAATACCATCTAGTTGGTTGATGTTTTTGGAAGGGGAAAAGCTCCGATTTTTCACTCAACTTTCCGTGGTTCGTTGGCGTCCCAATCGGTACTGAAAATTGCGAGGATTTTCTTTTTCTTTTATTTGATCAAGCAAAGTGGAAAGTTTTTATTCCGCAGTTTACCAACACCATTAACCAAAGCCTGGAATATTCGTGTTGGATTTTGCTTCTTTTACATTTTTTTGATGATTAGTAAAGCCATAGGTCTACCATCACAGCATTTGGAAAGAATGGTCATGTTTCATCCCGTCCACCCCTTTGCTTGTACGCTCCCCTTATACCTTCTCATCTACTCTGTTGGTATCGACATGCCACTTTCTTGTATCCAGGTCTTCACTGAGACTTGACTTGTGTATCTAAACTCTAAAGTGACAGTGACCTGTTGGGTATTATGAGAGTTGATTGTAATAGAAAGAGGTACTGCATGATATGGTGTCCTCCTATGGTGTCAGGTCAAACTCAGATCGCACGGGAGCCACGGAGATAATTTTACATAGGTCTTTTGGGTCGTCGGAGTCTTTTGTTTTCTTCTTTTTTTTTGTATACAGAATCGAGGCTCGTGAAAGAGCTAACATTTATTTCACAAACAAATCAAACAGACAAACAAAATATATAAAAAGAGGGAGCAGAAGACAAGATGGGGAGAGAAGGGGAAGCACACAAACACAACATTTGAGAGCAGGTAGATGTGTGGGAGGGAGAGGGCTTGGGGGGAGGAGGCGTGGGAAGGGGGTGGGGTGGGGGAGGGAGGGAGAAGTATAAAACACAAGGACTTCCAGGACAGAAGTTGGTATTTCAAAAAAGTGGATTTGGGGTGAAATTAGTGGGGGTAGAAAAGATCAAGGTTTTGGATGGGGGAAGATAAGAGATGGTGGTGAAAAGCTGTTTTAAAGACTTTTGGATCAAAGAAAAAAAAAACCTTCAATAACAGAAGAGTTGGCTCGCACCATGTTGACAGCGCAGGGTAAGTAGTCTATGAATACCATCTAGTTGCTTGAACAGCTGTTTTGTCTTTTGGGTTGTTGGGGTCTTTTGGGTCCTCTGGGTCTTTAAAGGTTATTGGGGTATTTTGGGTCATCAAGGTCTTTAAGGATATTTTGGCTCTTTGGGTTATTTTGGGTCCGCTGGGTCTTTAGTGGTCTTAAAGGGTCTTCATAGTTCTTAGGGGTCTCACCACTCTAAATGGTCTGAAGGTATATATTATTCCAACAGTACGTAATTAATAGACAGAATGCAAACGACATTCAAACCACGCAATTAATAGATATATAGTCACACGGCTTCACATCTCACCCCCCTCATCACCTCGCAGCTTCACGGACCGTGTTTTCCGGTTTTATATACATATTTGAAGAAGAAAAACCGGGGAGACCCGTGGAAATTCCACGTAATGGATTGGATGGGAAGAGGGAGGGAAAGGGGTGGGTGAGGTAGGAGTCCAGAGGAAGAGGGTGGTTATAGGCTGGGGATTGGAGTCTGGAGGAAGAGGGTGGTTATAGGGTGGGGATTGGAGTCTGGAGGGATTGGGGGTGGGTGAGAGGAGGTAGAGGAGGGAAGGGGTGGGAGGAGGGAGGGGAAAGGATGGAGTGAGAGTCCAGAGGGTGGGGGTGGAAAGAAGGGACCCAGCGTTGCTGATACCTTTGCTAGTGTAAACATGACTTCAAGTCCTCAGTTTTCCCACCCCTCACAAACCCCAAGTCCTCACCCTCCCCTCACAACACTAAAGCATCAATCCTCTCCCTATTCCAAGCCTTCAAACCCCCTCCCAATCTGTCATGGTCACCTGTCCAACTCACAATCCCTGGAGATATGTGGAAAAGATATGTTACCATGAACAGGTCATGGCCTGTCACGGTCACCTGTTCAACTCACTAATTTTCCGAGAACTTCTAACAATTGAATGCATAGCAGATGCGGAGATTCCATGCACACGTCCAATTTGCGTCATTCTTTCACCTTGTCTAACTGCGTTGCTAAAGTTACACTCTGTCGCTGCTTCCTGATACAAGGTGTGCTTGGTGAAGAACTCGCGGATTTCTTCTCACTCATTATGCACGACACAGGGTTCAACAGGTAATCCTCACAGCACGGTTTATAGAGAAATATACAATGCAAATTGCATACGTACTGCTTTACACAATGGCCGCTCTCGTTCAAGTGGGTGTGAGGGGATACTGCACATGCGCAGTGGAGTGAAAATGCGTCTCCGTTGCTCAGCTTCTGTTATTGTTAAAAGCCAGAAGTAATTCAGGCACGCAATTTCCATGTATTTCGAAAGATAGTATTTTGGTTTTGCAAAAATCTAATATTTTGAATTTAAAATCTAAAAAAAGTAAATAAAGGCCTCAGCCATCGTTATAGAATGTTACATAGCTATTGGGGCGGTGCATAAGTTAACAGACCGCTGTCTCAATCGCTCAGGCTGATCTTTACTTGGCCCGTGAGAACGATCTGCTCAAAATTATTTTAACTATCACTTTGGTAGTTTTACAATGAAAGGCATTGGTTTTTTCGTTTCCGGTCTTGCTGGCGAGGGTTCGTTTATTCTTAGCTCTCCACGCTATCCATCGAAATCGAAGTTAAGTAATTGTTCCCATTTGTATTTTCGTTATAACTGTATTTATTTTATGGTGTATATATTGTCTCCCGACGAAGATTTTCGGTGCAAATATTTCATACCTGTATTGAAAATCGTGTTAATTCGTGTCGTGTCTTGAGGCCTTGTACAGTGTACACTGTACAACCTTGAGGCTTTGTTTTTCTCTCAGCAGTCCGTCGTTTGTGATCCAATAACTTTCGTTCTCTGTTTTTCCCAGTCTTTTCACCCCATAGCGTACTTACTTATGTAAATCTCAACTAAAAAAAAACAAAAAAAAAACATTTCCTTCTCTGTTCTCATTCATTTATTCATTCTTATTCGTTCGTTCGTTCTTCGACCACGTGTTTCTCCCCCATTTCCCCAGATAGATTGTCAAATTTCAACTCGTTATTTTATCGTCCATGCGTTATTGTTTGATTATAGTTAGTTTTGGTTTGAATTTCCTGTAACTCGTAATTAATTAATCGTGTTCTGCTCCTCGTGTGCGGCCTTGTAGTTGTACCCCCGTCGGTGTTTGTTAACTTAAGTGTGTTCTGATTGGCTCTTAGTTTTTTCCCTTCTACCCCGAACATAATACTCTGTCTAACGTTCTATAATCCCCACCCCCCACCCCCCCCCCCCAAAAAAAAAACCAAAAACTTTTTTCCCTTTCTCCACGTGTACTGTTGTCTCATCCTGTATTTTCTGTCCAGGTGTGCTGTTCGCCCCGCCCCCATTATCTCCTTGCCATCCACAGTTTGCCCTGTTCACGTGACTCATGGTGGTCTCTCTCGGCTCTCCCCCCGTTGGTATTTTGTGCATATAAGATTGTTCACGGTTCTGTTTAAATATTATTTAAATATGTTTAACCTTTCCCCTTCAGTGTTTTACTCAGTGGTATTTTACAACACGCTGTTTTTCTTCCTATTTAAAAGGCTTTTCTCAATTTCCTCTCCAACTCATTCCACTTCAAAAAAAAGAAATTCAATATCTTATACGTCTCCCTCACTACATGGTCTAAATTCACATTGATTCCATCCCTCCTCCATCGTTCTGAATCGGATTGCTAACTTGAAAATCACAACAAACCCAATTTGTTTTCAATGTTCGTCTTTCATTAATCATCCACTTTCTAAACTCCCCTCTTGCCCCTCCCATCCAAATCCCCCCCTTGCACCTACACTCCTAAACTCCCCCCTTGCCCCTCCACTCCTGAACTCCCCCCTTGCCCTTCCCCTCCTAAACTCCCCCCTTGCCCCTCCCCTCCAAATCCCCCCTTGCCCCTCCACTCCTGAACTCCCCCCTTGCCCTTCCCCTCCTAAACTCCCCCCTTTCCCCTCCCCTCCAAATCCCCCCCCCTCGCCCCTACACTCCTAAACTCCCCCCTTGCCCCTCCACTTCTAAACTTCCCCCTTGCCCCTTCCCTCCTAAACTCCCCCCTTGCCCGTCCCCTCCTAAACTCCCCCCTCACTCCTCCCCTTCAAAACTCCCCCCCAACCCCTCCCATTCAAATCTCCCCCCATACCATTCCTTTCCAATTCTCCCTCCTCCCCCCTCCTCCTCAAAGCTGCCTCCTCCCCCCTCCTCCTCAAAGCTGCCTCCTCCCCCCTCCTCCTCAAAGCTGCCTCCTCCCCACTTCGTCTCCCTTCTATCTCATACCTCCACCCCCCCCCCAACCTTTTACTTTCCTCTGCCCCCCCTCAAACAACCCCTCACTGTGCCTCATCCCTTCACCATCAAACCTTTCATCCTCCTCATCCTTCCCTTTCTTGGAACTCTTCTGCAATCTCTGACACACTATCAACTGCTCTCCCTACCTTCCCCTCTCATCCTTCATCTTACCCTACTCCTCCCCTCCCCTGTCCTGTACCCGATGCTCCCCCTCTCTCTTCATTAATGGTATGGACCTCAAACATCCGGGGCCTTCGCTCAAACCTGACTGATCTCTCCATACAGGTTGCTTCTGACAATCCAGACTTGATCTGCTTAACAGAGACTTTCCTCCTTCAGGATGTCTCTGATTCCTTAATATCTCTTCCTGGTTACTCCCTCCTCCGGTATGATAGACCTGAGCCTCGGCCTGGTGGTGGGGTGGCTATCTTTATCAAAAACTCTCTTCCTCACTCTCCTTGCACTGTCCTCTCTCCTCCTCACCCCCAGGAGTACCTCTGGCTAGGGCTTCCTCTCCGCTCCCACCTTTTGTTCATATGTGTTCTGTACCGTCCCCCAAACAGTGATGACTCCATCTACATTTCACTGTCTGACAACATGGACCAACTTCTATCCACTCATCCCAACTCTCTCTTCCTCATATGTGGTGACTTCAACTGTCATCATGCCACCTGGTTGGGTGTGGGTTCCTCACTCACCAGTCATGGCACCTCAGCAAAGGACTTCTGTGACTCACTGGGATTGACACAATCTGTCAATTTCCCGACCCGGATCTCAGCCAATGGAGTATCTTCTCTTCTAGACTTGGTTATGACAAACTTCCCTGCTAATGTCTGCTGCTCTTCTTCTGCTCCAATCGGTTCTTCTGATCATGTACTTGTCAAAGTGGACATCTCTCTGGCCATTCTCAGAGAGCCTCCTCAGCGTCGACGAGTCTGGCATTTCACTCAGGCCGACTGGGACGGTTTTCAAGCAGCCATCAATCGTCTGGATTGGTCTCCCATCTCCACTGCCTCTGACATCAATTCTTCCTGGGAATTCTTCCAAAGCAAACTGATCTCTCTCATGCACAGATTTATCCCATCTCGCCTTCAGTTGTCTTACCCTTCCTCCCGTCCATGGTACACTGAATCTTGTGGTGAGGCAGTTGCCCTGAAACAACTTGCCTTTGCCTCTTGGAAGGCTAATCCAACTGAAGGCAATCTCAGTTCCTTCCACCAAGCTCGGAACAAGTGTGTGTCTACCCTCAGGAGTGCCAGGAAGCACTATCTCTCCTCACTCAAGAATGAACTCTCAAACCTGTCTCCTTCCTCCAAATACTGGTGGCGTCTGGTCAAATCCGTTTCTGGTGTTTGTTCCCCCTCCATCCCCTCCCTTACCTCAAATGGCCACATAGTTGACATCGCACGTGACAAAGCCGAATGCCTCAACTCTGTGTTTGCCTCAAAATCCTTAGTCCCAAACCCATCTCTCTCTGTTCCCACCTTTCCCAGTCGAACCCAACTGCTCCTGGACTCTGTGTCCTTCTCTCCTGACAAGGTGGAGGAGTTTTTGTCAAACCTCGACTCTGATTCTGCAACTGGACCAGACGGCATCAGCCCACGGGTCCTAAAATCATGTTCTTCTGCTCTATCTCACCCTCTCTCTGTTCTTTTCACCCTATCTTTTGCTCAAGATCATCTGCCAGCATCCTGGAAATCAGCAAACATTACCGCTTTACACAAAAAAGGTGCAAAAACAGATCCTTGCAACTACAGACCAATCAGCCTGCTCCCAATTATCAGCAAAGTAATGGAATCCATCATTGCTTCGGATATGAAATCTTTCCTCTTCTCCAATGGCTTGATCTCTGATCATCAATTTGGTTTCAGACCAGGTCACTCTACTCTGGACATGCTGCTTCTGCTGTCTCAACAATGGATGGAGGTCCTCAATGCCAAACAGGAAATCAGAGCTGTCTCCCTTGACATATCACGTGCCTTCGATACGGTCTGGCACCCAGCTCTGCTCACCAAACTCTCCTCCTATGGTATCCATGGAAATCTCCATGCATGGCTTGCGGACTTCCTCTCTGGTCGTCGTCAACGTGTGGCCCTGAATGGATTTCTCTCATCTCCCCCTTCCTGTTCAGGCTGGAGTTCCCCAAGGCAGTGTGCTGGGCCCTGTGCTTTTTTTGGTCTTTATCAATGATCTCTCTGACTCTCTGGAAAATCCTCTCTATCTCTTTGCTGATGACTCCACTCTCTGCCGCTCCATTGCTCTTCCCTTAGATCGGTAGTCTGCAGCCTCCTCACTCTCTGAAGACCTCGACAAAATCACAGACTGGTCAAACAAGTGGAACATGTCTTTCAATCCTGACAAATCTCACACTCTTACTATGTCTCTCCGAAAAGATCGACTGGACAACCCTCCCATCTACTTTCTCAACAATCCTCTCCAAGAAGTTCTGTCGCTCAAGCTTTTGGGTCTCACTATCTGCCATGATCTTTCTTGGGAAAACCACATTTCCAAGCTGGCCTCCAAAGCCAGTCGCCGACTGGGCATCCTCCGTCGTGCGAAGTCCTTCCTAGGCACACCTGAGCTCCTCACCACATACAAGGCTTTCATCCGCAGCTCAATGGAATACTGTTCTCCCCTATGGGCTGGTGCTCCTGCCTCACACCTGGCTCGGCTTCACGCTGTTGAATCCAAAGCTTTCAGAATCATTGGAATCTCCCGCGATGAAGCTATCTCTGAGGGCCTTTCACTCACTCACCGCAGGCAGGTAGGTGGTCTTTCTGTCTTCTACCGACTCCTCTCCGGCCTTGCTCCCCCAGCTCTCTCTGTGCTCTGTCCCCCAAATATTCCTACAGGTCGCACAAGATCTGCCAGCCACCCTCTGATGGTTAAACTGCCGAAATCTCGGCTCTCTGCTCACCTTCACTCTTTCATTCCTCTTTTCTCCCGCCTCTGGAACAAACTCCCGCACTCACTTCAATCACACTCCTCCCTCCATGTCTTTAAAACAGCTGTTCACCACCATCTCTTATCTTCCCCCATCCAAAACCTTGATCTTTTCTACCTCCACTAATTCACCCCAGATCCACCTTGTTTGAAATTCCAACTTCTTTCCTGGAAGTCCTGGCAGTGTCCATATGTTTTATACCTCTCCCACCCCCCCCCCCCCTTCCCATGCCTCTACCCCAAAGCCCTCTCCCTCCCACAGTTCTCTTGATGTCTCCATGTCTCTCGGTCCCTGCTCTGAAATGTTGTGTTTGTGTCCTTCCCCCTCTCTCTAACGCTCCCGATGTTATTTGTTTTATGTGTCTGTTTGTCTTTCTGTGTGATTAATGTTCGCTCTTTCACGAGCCTCGATCTTGTATACAAAAAAGAAAAAAAAAGAAAGAAAAAAAAAGTATGTAGGAGAGAATAGTGATTATGAATCTGAACGCTCCGAGTCGTGTTTGCCTTCGCATCGCAGTGAGAACCAAAAGTAAAATGGCGGCCGTAAGATTCAGGCCAGCTGTCCAACCAATCGGTGGGAAAGATTGTTACAGACGGACACACGAACGCGCCTATTATTATACAAGATGGACAGACATATGTGGGATTTGAAACTGGGTTCCCTGTATCACGAGTCAGGGGTTTAAATAGGAACTCTCCGAACTCTACAACATGCGAAACAAAGTTGTTCAATTACCCTTTCGTTTTTATGCCTTCCGGCGATTATGTTTTTGGGTTGTCCATCCGTCCGTCCGTCACCGTACGGGCTAAACCTCGTTTTTCTCCGCAACCATATGTCCGATTGACACGAAACTTTCAGGGTAGGAGTGACACCCATGCAGAATGTTTTTATGATAATTGTGACATCATAGGTCACATGGTATGGCAGCCATCTTGGATTAAAAGCAAATAATGAAAAAATTATTTCTCGGAAACCGCTGAATGGAAATTTTTTCAACTTGGCACATTTTCAAGTACTCCCAATGGGGAACAAAATCATGATAATGATGACATCATAGGTGAAGTGGTATACCAGCCAAAAATGTTTTAATCGAATTCCTTATCCTAAAAATCTGAAATTTTATGTGCATGATCTGTGACCCATTTGTATTGAAATATTAAATTTATGACATCATAGGTCACATGGTTTGGCAGCCGTATTCGATTGAAGGAAAATATTAAATAATTATATCTCTGAAACCGCTCACCCTATCGATGCGAAATTTTACAACTATCATCTAACAGCACTGTTGCATATAGTTTGAAAATGATGATGTCATATGTCAAGTGGTTTGGCAGCCATCTTGGATAGAAAAACGAACCTTATCTGATCAACACAAAACTTCACAAACGTATTCCCCTACCCATACATATGCAGACTGTTGCTGTTGTGAGACTATGCGGAGGCATATTGGCGACACAGTCACATTGTTCTAGTTTTTTTTCTTTCATTCCCACTGTTATGAATTCATGCATTTACAGTCTGATAGTCCTATGAGTACCCACTGGTATGTATTATTATGTTTAGGCTCCGATAGTCCCACGAGTACCTACTGGTATGTATTACTGTGTTTAGAATCCGATAGTCCCATGAATAGCCACCAGTATGTATTACTGTGTTTAGAGTCTGATAGTCCCACAAGTACTCACTGGTATGTATTACTGTGTTTAGAGTGCGATAGTCCCATGAGTACTCATTGGTATGTATTACAGTGTTTAGAATCCGATAGTGCCATGAGTACCCACCGGTATTTATTACTGTGTTTAAGCTCCGATACTCCCACAAGTACCCACTGGTATATAGTACTGTGTTTAGAGTCTGATAGTCCCACGAGTATCCACTGCTATGTTTTACTGTGTTTAGGGTCCGAAAGTCCCACGAGTACTCACTGGTATGTATTACAGTAACTTAGGCTCTGATAGTCCTACGAGTATGCACTGGTATGTATTACATTGTTTACAATCCGATAGTTCCACGTGTACGCACCAGTATGTATTACTGTGTTTAGGCTCCGATAGTCCCATGAGTACCCACTGGTATGCATTACTGTGTTTACAATCCGATAGTCCCACGAGTACCCACTGGTATGCATTACTGTGTTTTCAATCTGATAGTCCCATGAGTACCCACTGGTATGCATTACTGTGTTTCCAGTCCGATAGTCCCACGACTACCTACCAGTATGCATTACTGTGTTTAGGTTCTGATAGTCCCATGAATACCCACTGGTATGCATTACTGTGTTTACAATCTGATAGTCCCACTGAGTACGCAACAGTATGTATTACTGCATTTAGGCTCCGATAGTCCCATGAGTACCCACTGGTATGCATTACTGTGTTTACAATCTGATAGTCCCACGAGTACCCACTGGTATGCATTACTGTGTTTACAATCCGATAGTCCCACGAGTATGCACCAGTATGTATCACTGTGTTTAGGTTCTGATATTCCCACGAGTACCCACTGGTATGCATTACTTATGGGGTTTACAATCCGATAGTCCCACGAGTACCCACTGGTATGCATTACTGTGTTTACAATCCGATAGTCCTACGAGTACCCACTGGTATGCATTACTGTGTTTACAATCCGATAGTCCCACGAGTAGCCACTGGTATGCATTACTGTGTTTACAATCCGATAGTCCCACGAGTATGCACCAATATGTATTACTGTGTTTAGGTTCTCATAGTCCCACGAGTACCCACTGGTATGCATTACTTATGGGGTTTACAATCCGATAGTCCCACGAGTACCCACTGGTATGCATTACTGTGTTTACAATCCGATAGTCCTACAAGTACCCACTGCTATGCATTACTATGTTTACAATCCGATAGTCCCACGAGTACCCACTGGTATGCATTACTGTGTTTACAATCCGATAGTCCTACAAGTACCCACTGCTATGCATTACTATGTTTACAATCCGATAGTCCCACGAGTACCCACTGGTATGCATTACTGTGTTTACAATCCGATAGTCCTACAAGTACCCACTGGTATGCATTACTGTGTTTACAATCCGATAGTCCCACGAGTACCCACTGGTATGCATTACTGTGTTTACAATCCGATAGTCCTACAAGGTACCCACTGCTATGCATTACTGTGTTTACAATCCGATAGTCCCACGAGTACGCACCAGTATGTATTAATGTGTTTAGGTTCTCATAGTCCCACGAGTACCCACTGGTATGCATTACTGTGTTTACAGTCCGATAGTCCCACGAGTACGCACCAGTATGTATTAATGTGTTTAGGTTCTCATAGTCCCACGAGTACCCACTGGTATGCATTACTGTGTTTACAGTCCGATAATCCCACGAGTACGCACCAGTATGTATTACTGTGTTTAGGTTCTCATAGTCCCACGAGTACCCACTGGTATGCATTACTGTGTTTACAGTCCGATAGTCCCACGAGTACCCACTCCGTTGTCCATCGGATGCCGAATCTGACATAGTATTGCTTTGAAAATGAAACTGCAGGGATTGTCCTCAAGCTTATTATCATCCACGTTGGTACTTCAATCCGCTGGGATTTTGTGAATGTTTGTTTTAACTCAATTAGGCGTTTATTTCGGTTACTTTCTTACTGCACACTCACACTCCGTTTGCTTTATATTTAACTTCATTGAAAGTTTGAATGTTGTGACGATGTTGTTTCATTCTCCCTTTGTCGCCACAAGTGTGATCACAGCTACATCGGGGCTTATGGAAACAATGAGATCACTTTGAGAAACAAAAGACTTAGTTTGGATTTTTATTTTGAATAAGAAAAATTCACGAAATCTGGAAATCATGATCTCATGGAATCCCCACCCCGGAACCATTAACCTCGATTGATGCTTCAAGCCCAACCAAACAAATTTAAATTGGCTGAGCGTTCACCATTTGTACAGGATGTACTCGCTCCATTTATTTGAACTATTGAAGGCTTCCTTCATCAAGATGCAAGACACAGGTGCGTGGCGACGACGGTTGTCATCCCACAGATGCCCGAACCTGCCACGAGTTACCTGTCATTAATTATACCTTTGCGAGAAGCGCGCACGTGTATGTCGTCTTCGCGCGCTGGCAAAATGTCGCCCCGGGTGAAATGACGGAGCGGAGCGAGTCGATGAGAGAACACCTCGAGATCAATCACGAGAATGACAGCACGATGTGCTCAGTCGTACATCGAAGGTGAATTTGTGCATAACGGATCACCTTTCAATGAACAATTGTAACCATGACAACCAGACTTGTCTCTCGGTTTGGGACGATTCTGGGAAACCTGAGCTAAAGACTGCACCACCTGCGTAATCAACGAGTCCAATTAGCATAATTTCCCATCATCTTGAGTACAAATCAGACACGGGGCAGACACAGACAGGTTTGAAGTGCATTGTTGATCTCCCATTGTCCGCATGTGTCGTTGAGCGGTTTGTTTTCACTCTGGTATCTGGTTGCACCTCCAAGTAGTTCATGTTGAGTTCAATCTCAAACAATGATGAGGTATTTAATGGAGAATAACAGGAAGGTGTAACAGTCATTTCAATTTAAGGTCCAAACGTGTTGTGTACAAGGAGTGGGGGGTTTGAATCCCTCCCATGTTTACCTCCACCACCAAAGGTGGATGGAGGTTATGTTTTCACCCCTGTCTGTCTGTTTGTCCGTTTGTGAACAAAATATCTCAAAAGTTGTTGACGGATTCGGACAAAATTTGGCAGAGATTTGGCAGTACGTAACAAGGACGAAATGATTAGATTTTGGTGAAGATTCAGACATGAGAATTATTTAATTTTTTAAGCGATTCTTCACCATTGGAAGATAGGGCCAAAAACGATACGTAGCAGGATATCTCAAAAAGTTATGGACGGATTTGGACGAAACTTGGGGGACCGGTTGGGTGTCTGACAAGGACAAAAAGATTCGATTTTGGTGTAGATCTGCGTATGGATTCGGATATGAGAAATATTTAATTTTTGTAAGTGATTCTTCGCCATTGGGAGATAGGGCAAAAAGCGATAGATAGCAGGATATCTCAAAAAGTTATGGATGGATTTGGACGAAACTTGTTGGGCAGGTTGTGTGTGTGAGAAGGAAGAATTGATTCAATTTTGGTGAAGATCCGGATCCATGTAGTAGTAGAAATTTTAAATTGATTTTTCACCATTGAGTGATATGGCCAACCAGGCGGAGGTGTGCTCTCGACTGAGTGCCGTTCTAGTTATGTTTGTATTAAGTCGTTGGCTCATTTCAACACTCACCAAGCAATGGAACTAAATGCCCTCCTATGGTAAATGTGAACTAAATCAACTGAAGGAGGCAAGTTAACATGGAGTGTGAGTGCAATGGGAGGGCTTGGACCTGATGAACAAAGAGTATGAATGCCATAGGAGGACATGGACCTGATAAACAAGGATCGTGAATGGCATAGGAGGGCATGGACCTGATGAACATGGAGTGTGAATGCCATAGGAGAGCATGGACCTGATGAACATGGAGTGTGAATGCCATAGGAGGGCATGGACCTGATGAACAAGGAGTGTGAATGCCATGGGAGGGCATGGACCTGATGAACAAGGATCGTGATTGCCATAGGAGGGTATGGACCTGATGAACAAGGAGTGTGAATGCCATACGAGGGCTAGGACCTGATGAACAAGGATCGTGAATGCCATAGTAGGGCATGGACCTGATGAACAAGGATCGTGAATGCCATGGGAGGGTATGGACCTGATGAACAAGGAGTGTGAATGCCATGGGAGGGCATGGACCTGATGAACAAGGAGTGTGAATGCCATGGGAGGGCATGGACCTGATGAACAAGGAGCGTGAATGCCATGGGAGGGCATGGACCTGATGAACATGGAGTGTGAATGCCATAGAAGGGCTTGGATCTGATGAACAAGGATCGTGAATGCCATAGGAGGGCTTGGACCTGATGAACAAGGAGTGTGAATGCCATGGGAGGGCATGGACCTGATGAACAAGGAGTGCGAATGCCATGGGAGGGCATGGACCTGATGAACAAGGAGCGTGAATGCCATGGGAGGGCATGGACCTGATGAACATGGAGTGTGAATGCCATGGGAGGGCATGGACCTGATGAACAAGGAGTGTGAATGCCATGGGAGGGTATGGACCTGATGAACAAGGAGTGTGAATGCCATGTGAGGGCATGGACCTGATGAACAAGGAGTGTGAATGCCATGGGAGGGCATGGACCTGATGAACATGGAGTGTGAATGCCATGGGAGGGCATGGACCTGATGAACAAGGAGCGTGAATGACATAGGAGGGTATGGACCTGATGAACAAGGAGCGTGAATGCCATGGGAGGGCATGGACCTGATGAACATGGAGTGTGAATGCCATAGGATAGCATGGACCTGATGAACATGGAGTGTGAATGCCATAGGAGGGCATGGACCTGATGAACAAGGAGTGTGAATGCCATAGGAGGGCATGGACCTGATGAACAAGGAGCGTGAATGCCATATGAGGGCATGGACCTGATGAACAAGGAGCGTGAATGCCATAGGAGGGCATGGACCTGATGAACAAGGAGTGTGAATGCCATAGGAGGGCATGGACCTGATGAACAAGGAGTGTGAATGCCATTGGAGGGCATGGACCTGATGAACAAGGAGTGTGAATGCCATGGGAGGGTATGGACCTGATGAACATGGAGTGTGAATGCCATGGGAGGGTATGGACCTGATGAACAAGGAGCGTGAATGCCATAGGAGGGTATGGACATGATGAACAAGGAGCGTGAATGCCATAGGAGGGCATGGACCTGATGAACAAGGAAAGTGAATGCAATGGGGGGGGGCATGGACCTGATGAACAAGGAGCGTGCATGACATGGGAGGGCATGGACCTGATGAACAAGGAGTGTGAATGCCATGGGAGGGTATGGACCTGATGAACAAGGAGCGTGAATGCCATAGGAGGGTATGGACCTGATGAACAAGCAGCGTGAATGCCATAGGAGGGCATGGACCTGATGAACAAGGAGTGTGAATGCCATAGGAGGGTATGGACATGATGAACATGGAGTGTGAATGCCATGGGAGGGCATGGACCTGATGAACAAGGAGTGTGAATGCCATGGGAGGGCATGGACCTGATGAACAAGGAGCGTGAATGCCATGGGAGGGTATGGACCTGATGAACAAGGAACGTGAATGCCATGGGAGGGTATGGACCTGATGAACAAGGAGCGTGAATGCCATAGGAGGGCATGTACCTGATGAACAAGGAGTGTGAATGCCATGGGAGGGCATGGACCTGATGAACAAGGAGTGTGAATGCCATGGGAGGGCATGGACCTGATGAACAAGGAGTGTGAATGCCATGGGAGGGCATTGACCTGATGAACAAGGAGTGTGAATGCCATGGGAGGGCATGGACCTGATGATCAAGGAGCGTGAATGCCATCGGAGGGCATGGACCTGATGAAAAAGGAGCGTGAATGCCATCGGAGGGCATGAACCTGATGAACAAGGAGCGTGAATGCCATAGGAGGGCATGCACCTGATGAACAAGGAGCGTGAATGCCATCGGAGGGCATGGACCTGATGAACAAGGAGCGTGAATGCCATAGGAGGGCATGGACCTGATGAACAAGGAGCGTGAATGACATAGGAGGGCATAGACCTGATGAACTAGGAGTGTGAATGCCATATGAGGGCATGGACCTGATGAACAAGGAGTGTGAATGCCATAGGCGGGTATGGACCTGATGAACAAGGAGCGTGAATGCCATGGGAGGGCACGGACCTGATGAACATGGAGTGTGAATGCCATAGGAGGGCATGGACCTGATGAACATGGAGTGTGAATGCCATAGGAGGGCATGGACCTGATGAGCAAGGAGTGTGAATGCCATAGGAGGGCATGGACCTGATGAACAAGGAGCGTGAATGTCATAGGAGGGTATGGACCTGATGAACATGGAGTGTGAATGCAATAGGAGGGCATGGACCTGATGAACAAGGAGCGTGAATGCCATGTGAGTGCATGGACCTGATGAACAAGGAGTGTGAATGCCATGGGAGGGCATGGACCTGATGAACAAGGAGTGTGAATGCCATGGGAGGGCATTGCCCTGATGAACAAGGAGTGTGAATGCCATGGGAGGGCATGGACCTGATGAACATGGAGTGTGAATGCCATGGGAGGGCATGGAACTGATGAACAAGGAGCGTGAATGCCATCAGAGGTCATGGACCTGATGAACAAAGAGCGTGAATGCCATCGGAGGGCATGGACCTGATGAACAAGGAGCGTGAATGCCATAGGAGGGCATGGACCTGATGAACAAGGAGCATGAATGCCATAGGAGGGCATGGACCTGATGAACAAGGAGTATGAATGCCATATGAGGGCATGGACCTGATGAACAAGGAGTGTGAATGCCATAGGCGGGTATGGACCTGATGAACAAGGAGCGTGAATGCCATGGGAGGGCACGGACCTGATGAACATGGAGTGTGAATGCCATAGGAGGGTTTGGACCTGATGAACATGGAGTGTGAATGCCATAGGAGGGCGTGGACCTGATGAGCAAGGAGTGTGAATGCCATAGGAGGGCATGGACCTGATGAACAAGGAGCGTGAATGCCATGCCTCTCTGCCAATAACCTGTATGAAACATTCCAATCCGGATTCCGCTCCAACCACAGTACTGAAACTGCTCTCCTCAAAATCACCAACGACCTTCTCCTCTCCTCTGACGCTGGCAACCTCAACATTCTCATCCTCCTCGACCTCAGCGCCGCCTTTGACACCATCGATCACACCATCCTCCTCACCCGACTTGAAACCACCTTTAACATTACCGGCACTGCCCTCTCTTGGATTAAATCATACCTCTCTGACAGACGTCAGTTCATCTCCATCAATAACTGCAAATCACCCACTGCTCCCCTCCCCCAAGGTGTCCCCCAAGGTTCAGTTATTGGCCCCCTCCTCTTCATCCTTTACCTGTCCCCCCTCGGTCACTTAATCCGCCATCATGGTCTCCAATTCCACTGCTTCGCCGATGACATCCAGCTTTTCATCTCCACCAAGTCCATCTCCACCGCCACCCACTCTATCCTGACAAACTGCATCACTGAAATAAAATCCTGGCTTCAAATCAACTTCCTCAAACGTAACTGTGATAAATCTGAAATAATCATCATTGGCCCAAAAACGCTCACCAAGTCCACCCATAACTTTGCCCTCAACATCGACGGTTTCCCAGTATCCACCTCCCCTCACATCCGGAATCTTGGCATCATCTTTGACCAAACCATCTCCTTCGACAAATACACTAAACAGATCACAAAGACAGCCTTCTTTCACCTGAAAAACATCGCCGGTCTCCGTCCATCCCTCTCCTCCGTGGCTGCAGAAACCCTCATCCACACCTTCATCACTTCCCGTCTGGACTACTGCAACAGCCTCCTCTATGGTTCACCCTCAACAATCACCAATAAACTCCAATACATTCAGAACTCCGCTGCCCGTCTACTCACCCATTCCCGGACCCGTGACCACATCACCCCCGTCCTTTACAAGCTTCACTGGCTCCCCATCTCCCAGAGAATCCAGTACAAAATCCTCCTCTTGACCTACAAAGCCCTCCATAACCTGGCCCCATCCTACCTGGCTGACCTCCTCTCCAGACACAGTCCCACCCGCAACCTCCGCTCTGCTGGTACCAACCTCCTGACCCCCCCCATCCGGACCAAATTTAGATCCTGGGGGGACAGGGCCTTCTCCATCGCTGCTCCCACCCTCTGGAACTCGCTACCTCACACCATCAGAGACTCCTCCTCACTCACCACATTCAAAACATCACTCAAGACCCACCTGTTCAACACTGCATTCAACATTTAACCCACAGCATTTAACCCCTGACTATCTCCTCTCCTTCTCCCTCCTTTGTGCTTTGAATATTTCCCTATTGATTCTTCTTTTTTTGCAATTGTTTTTATGTTTTGCTATGCATTATGTTTTGCACTCTGTCAAAGCGTCTTTGGGCTTCCTGAAAAGCGCTATATAAAATAAATACATTATTATTATTATTATTATAGGAGGGCATGGACCTGATGAACATGAAGTGTGAATGCTATAGGAGGGCATGGACCTGATGAACATGGAGTGTGAATGCCATAGGAGGGCATGGACCTGATGAACAAGGAGTGTGAATGCCATAGGAGGGCATGGACCTGATGAACAAGGAGTGTGAATGCCATAGGAGGGCATGGACCTGATGAACAAGGAGCGTGAATGCCATAGGAGGGCATGGACCTGATGAACATGAAGTGTGAATGCCATAGGAGGGCATGGACCTGATGAACATGGAGTGTGAATGCCATAGGAGGGCATGTACCTGATGAACAAGGAGTGTGAATGCCATAGGAGGGCATGGACCTGATGAACAAGGAGCGTGAATGCCATAGGAGGGCATGGACCTGATGAACAAGGAGCGTGAATGCCATAGGAGGGCATGGACCTGATGAACAAGGAGCGTGAATGCCATAGGAGGGCATGGACCTGATGAACATGGAGTGTGAATGCCATAGGAGGGCATGGACCTGATGAACAAGGAGTGTGAATGCCATAGGAGGGCATGGACCTGATGAACAAGGAGCGTGAATGCCATAGGAGGGCATGGACCTGATGAACATGGAGTGTGAATGCCATGGGAGGGCATGGACCTGGTCCCTCCTCCCACCTCCTCCCTCTGGACTCTCACCCCATCCTTTCCCTCCGTCCTCCCACCGTCTCCCACCTCCTCCCAACCATAATATCCCAACCTCCTCCCACCCCACTCTCTCCAGACTTCCACCCCATCCTTTCCCTCCATCCTCCCACCCCCTCCCAACCTCCTCCCATCCCTATCCCCCTCCCTCTTCCCCACCCAATCCATTATGTGGAATTTCTCCGGGCCCCTGCTAGTTGTCTACTAATGCTTGTTTAACTAGCGAGCTCATAGAACACATTACCCCACATTGTCTTGAGAAATATGGACGTTGTTGGGGTCTACAAGCGGCACATTTGATTGGGTCGTGACGAAGTAAAATACCATAATATTTTGTCCAAGTACTGCTAACAACAAGGAAGGGTTTTGAAAGTGCTAAAAAGGCAATTTGTGTTCTACATTTTCAAGTATATAACTCAATTGGAATAAAATAAAGATTTTAAAGGTCGAAGAAAAAGAATTCCAGAAGTGTTCCGCCGTTGATGTCTTATACACCACCTTATTTAACACGTTACATCAGTTATTCATGCCTGTTGTGTGTGTCCTTTATGACGTCATTAAAAACAGTTGGTTTCCTGTTTGGAATGACTTTCAATGAAATGATTTTCATATTCACATCTTTCCAGATCAGATGGGATAAATTCCAGATCACAAGAGAGTGAACGGTCTTTTGCAAACTTTTCAATGTCGGACACAGCGGACATGAAAGATCAATCCCATTGCTGAAGGACAGGTGGCAGTTATTCGCATGGTTTGGGAAGTTTACAGACTGGGTCACTGGGTCAGACCCCAAAGACCCCATCGTGTATACCTGTATAATAATGGATTCTGGTGCATATATTGATGCACTTTGTGCACAAACAGCACACACATGTGTACGCACTATGTGTACTACAGACAACTCTCAGATGATGTTAGCTTGGCCTGTGCTGACTGTGGAATTCCTTCCATCAAACAATGTCCCCTTCTTGTGCCAATGTTGTTTATCTACTCGTATGATGATCAGCGACTGCCAAACTGGTGTCTGGGGAAACTGCAGTTCATCTTGTTTATTCGTGAAAGGTATTTCACCAAATTGAAATGCTGGATTCGCATCTACAGTTAATAAATAATATCCAAAACGAACCACGTCGACCTTAATATTTTATTAGCGGCCCAAAGGAAAAGTTGAACTTTTTACACTTTAAAATCAATGGCACTATAAGGTATTTCGAACGAATATCTTTCAGACTCGAACGTTTTTAAGGTGGTCTTCCAAGTCAATGGCTCATGATACCGGGAACACAGGGACAAATCCCATTTACCTGGTGTGTTTGTCCATTGTCAACAAATGTCATTGTACCTCAGGTAAGACTATACACCAATGTCTATCCCTGCTTTGTCGTGCTTGTTTTTTTAGGTACAAACACCTCGGTGAGCTTTAGAGTAATGTCGAAAACAAAAAGGCTGAAACATTAACAATGATAATCATAATTATTATAATTATAATTATGATAATCCTAATTATATAATCGGAATTTATAATCATTTTATAATTATTACAATCAGAATTTTAATTATTCTAATCATATAATTAATAATAATAACTATTATTCATTATTAATTATATAATCATAATTATAACCATAATTATATAATAATACTAATAATTATGATCATTATATAATCGTAATTTATAATAATATAATTATAATAATCATAATTATTATAATCATATAATTTATTATTATTATTATTATTAATTATATAATCTTAAGTATAACCATAATTATATAATTATTATTATTATTATGGTAATCATAATTATATAATTGTAATTTATAATAATTATATAATTATAATAATCATAATTATAATTATTTTAATCATATAATTAATAATAATAATAATTTATTATTAATTATATATTCATAATTATAACCATAATTATATATTAATAATAATTAATTATTATTATCATAATTATATCATCGTAATTTATAATAATATAGTTATAATAATCGTAATTATAATTATTATAATCATATAATTAATTATTATTGTTATTATGAATTATTAATTACATAATCTTAATTATAACCATAATTATAAAATTATTATTATTATGATAATCACAATTATAGGCTGGAACATTAACAATGTTTTAATTATATAATTGTGAATATCAATAATAATTATGATAATCAGAATTAAATAATTAAATAACCATAATTATGATAATCATATAATTACATCATAATTATGAGGAAAATATGAATAAAGAGACTTGTTACCCTCGCCAGAGGAGAGGGTATTGCATTTGAGTCCGTTTGTTTGTCTGTTTGTTTGTTTGTCTGTTTGATTGTTTGTCTTTGATTGTGTTTGTTTGCCCGCACAGAATAAATATGATTATCTCTGCAACCGTTGGTCCAATTGACAAGAAATTTTCAGCACAGATGCGCCTCCTCCTGTATAATTTTAATGATAATTATGACGTCATATGTCACTTGGTACGGGCGCCATCTTGAAAAAAAACAAAAAACTTTGCACCTCTATATCTCCGAAAGCGCTGAATATAAAAAATTGAGACATGGCTCATTGTAAAGAACTCTCCATGGGGAATAAAATATGTTAATAATGATGTCATAGGTGCCTCCATTATGACGTCATAATTCGACAAGTACAAAACTTCATCCAATCGAGATGAAATTTGAGCGTCATCTATGGATAAATTGGTGGAGAAAAAAAAGATGACGTCATCTATCACGTGCTTCGGCCGCCATATTTGTTTTAACACAATAGCCTAAAAAACCACTAAAAACACGTCCTGGTGAGGGTCTGCAATCTCTGATTGCTCTTTCTTGTTACCCTCGCCAGAGGAGAGGGCATTGCATTTGAGTCCGTTTGTTTGTCTGTTTGTTTGTCTGTTTGTTTGTCCGCACAGAATAAATATGATTTTCTCTGCAACCGTTGGTCCGATTGACAGGAAATTTTCACCATAGATGCAGCTCCTCCTGTAGAATTTCAATGATAATTATGACGTCATAGGTCACGTCGTTCGGCTGCCATCTTGGAAAAAACGAAAAACTTTGCACCTCTATATCTCCGAAAGTGCTGAATAGGAAAAATTGAGGCATGGCTCATTGTAAAGAAATGTTGAGCCATTATGACGTCATAATTAGACAAGTACAAAACTTCATCCGATCAAGATGAAATTTCTTGAGTATAATCTAGGAATAAAATAGTTTAGAAAAAAAATGATGACGTCATCGGTCACGTGGTTTGGCCGCCATATTTGTTTGAACACAAAAGCCTTAAAAACCACTGAAAAAACATCCTGGCGAGGGTTTGGATCTCTGATTGCTCTTTTTCTTGTTTGTATTGCAGAAGAGTTTGTGTGTGGAGGGAGTATCTAAGGCTAAGCTCTTATCTAGGATTGATAAAGAGAAATAATGACAGTTAGTGAAGGTATCTTGAGTAATCTTATGGAATGTGAAAAACTGCAGCAAAGACTCAAGGTTGGAAAAACAAAGGAAGAACACAAATGATGCGATTCAAACACACAGTGGTTAATATATAAAATCAATGGCACTGCCTTGATATCTTTATCAACTGCAAACAAAGTTTTTCTTTTTAGCATGTTTGTGCATCTGCATCTGTTTCTCCATCTACCTCTCACCTTGTATCTCATGGCCGATGCATATGTGCGAATTGGCTAAAAGAAATGAAAATGTACAAATTTCAAATCACCAAGGATTCACCCAGAAATCACTCTGGACCTCCTCTGGTCAAGGCTGCACCCAGGATTCACTCTGGGTCTCTTCTCCTCAACACTTCACCCAATATTTGATCTACTCTGGGCAAGGCTCCTCTCCTCTGGGCAAGGCTTCACCCACAATTTGCTCTGGATTGCCTCTGGCCAAGGCTTCACCCGGTATTTACTCTGGGTCTCCTCTGGCCAAGGCTCAACCCAATATTCACATTGGGTCTCCCCTCACCAAGACTTCACCCGAGATTCACTCTGGGTCTCCCCTGACCAGGGCTGCACCCGAGATTCACTCTGGGTCTCCCCTGGCCAGGGCTGCACCAGAGATTCACTCTGGGTCAACTCACCCAATCTCGCTATCTTAGCCCTGGACCTTCCTGTGCGTGAAATCATTCTCACCTTCACAATGGTCTACAGTGAGCCTGCTCAGGTGCCAAGTGCATATTTATACCCTCGCAGAGTGATTGCCTTCCCTCAGAACCTCCTTTTCTGTATTAAAAAATTAAATTGCAGTGATGTGGGGAAAACATCGTGAATCAACAGCAACTGTGATTTACGTTGAAGTGTTTTTCATCTGTGGCCCATTTCTTTCCAGATCTTGGTCACTGTAGATACCTTTCGTCACTCGCTGTGCATATTTGATGTTTCGTAGAACATAGCCTGGTGCTGCCTTAACGGTTAAGGTGGCCGGCTTGAGATCTCCGGGTCCTGAGTTCACATGCCCCTGCCATTGCATTAACATCCGGTGGGTTGACTCAACCTGTCATCCTACGGTTCATAGTGGAGCTGCCCCCCCCCCCCCCACACACACACACACATACACACACTGGCACACGTGACACATCTGACACACACACACGCACACACATGGACATGCAGACGAGTGTACGAGTCATACACAGACACTGAGCTTGGGGGAAGTTTGCTAATTTGTCAGGAGCAAGATCTCCAAGGAAGCCATTTGTGGAAGGGGTGCATGGAAAACTCGATGGTCAGAGACAGACTTAACAAGGTGCCACCACGTATGAAGAAGGAAACGCGCTGCAGAGCGATCCAGCATGAGGGTACTGAGGTCACGTACTTATTTTTAAGCTGTCAAGCCTGGGTTCGATTCCTGACTGTCATCCTGGTGTTTCACAGGTAGGGTGGGGCATCACGATGTGTGTCGCCCCTGGATGGACGTTAAATTGGGAGTCCCATCTGTCAGCATTAGTTGCTGGACGTTCAAGATGCCACGGTGTCCTTCATGAAGAGCAGGCGAGTTAACACCGGCATTCTGAAGAAATGACAAATTCGTGCCATAATCGGCTCTGGACTCGATCCTGACCATCCAGTTCATCAACGACTTGAGCCAAAAACTTTCGTAGTCGACCTCACAAAAAGCTGGGAACATTTGGGATTGTAGTAGTAGTAGTAGTAGTGGTAGTAATTATAGTAATAGTAGTAGTAGTAGTAGTAGTCGTAATAGTTGTAGTAGTAGTAGTAGTAGTAATAGTTGTAGTTGTAGTAGTAGTAGTAGTAGTAGTAGTAGTAGTAGTAGTAGTGCTTTTGTTGGAAAGGTTACAGAGATTTGCGTTCAGAGCTCATGCAAGCTCAGGCAAACATATGTTCCCAGTTTAATGTCGCTCAATTCCTCATCTCTGCAAGTCCATGGTTTGAACTACAGTAGACAAGGTAGAGCATTTTGAAGAGAAAGCACTACCAAGACAGATAAGGGGAAGGTAAAAGAACGCCAAAGAACACCAAAAAAAGAACGCCAAAGAACACCAAAAAAAAGAATGCCAAATAACACATTTATACAAATAAGAGCAAAGTATCTTGTGGGGAGACCGTACAAAGTGCATCATTTATAGTCCAGGTTTCCTTAAACTTTTGAACAGTGTTACTATATTCTGCCGCCTTGTACTCCGAAATAATGCGTGAGCGTATTAAGCCCTTCAGACATACAGAACTGTGTTCCACCACATCTTTCTCAATTTTTGCCTTCCTGGTTTTATATATTGCCATTTTTGCACAGGCTAAAATAAAGTTAACAAGGAGATCTCGTGACTTGCTTAGTTTCTTTACCGGGTGCCCGATGATAAAAAGTGTTGGAGAGAAGTGAAGCCAGAAGCGCAAGAGAAGATTTTTCATCAGTAAGAACACTGGTTCAAGACGGTGGCATTGAAGGTATATGTGAAATATAGTTTCCCTTTCACCACAAAAGCCGCAATCCTCTGAGACGTTAGTGAAGTGCCGCATCATAGATCCAGAGCTCAGTGCACCATGTAGCAACCTCCAACTTAAGTCTGCCATCATTCTTGGCGTTGGGTCGAGATAGAGTGAATCCAAACGTGGATGAACAGTCGAAGGAAGTGGAAGAATCTCACGCCAGGGAGTATCCAGTCGGGTTGCAAGAGCTATATAATGGAGCGAGTGGATCACTAGCAGGTATATATTTTTCCTTGATAGCCCACAGAACGACATTTCCACTGTGCCAGGGGTCTTACTCATATTGTTTGCAGGTATTGGCTGAGAGAGCTCGCAACATCGTGGTCGGATTTTAAAATCCATGGAGTTACCGATGGACATCTGTCCAGATCCATCACCCTCTTTGGGATTCTCTAGATATTCCAGACAATCGGGAGGCAAGGAGCTTTTGACCTCTTCAAGTATCCTGGAGGGGATCCTGATTGTCCTCAGGCCCATTTTCGCTGCGAGTTCCTTGGGTAAAAGCGTTCTCTTACCATCGTTCAGAAGGTCTCCCACTGTGGATATGCTACCAGCTAAGAGGCTCCTTCTTACTGAAAAGGAAGCCAGAGTTGGGCCCTGTAGAAGAGGGTTGAGAATGAGCGGTTCTTCTAACAGGTCCTTGCCTGGATAAGGAACTGTTCTTTGTACGTCGACTACATTCCAAGCCTTCAGCATTTCTTGATAAAAAGGAGGCAATGTAGCACTAGACAGGCTCCGAGATGTAATGATGAAAAGATTCCTTTTGTACCCAAGATTGAGCACTTTGCTGAAGAAGTATGATGCCAGTGAGCACCATTGCGGTGCAGGGTTCACATGTAGGTAACGTTGTATGGTCTTCAGCCTGGATGCGTGGTAGTGGCTTCGAAGGCAGGGAAAAGACTGTCCACCTTCTGAAAAAGGCAAGCTCAGAATGCCCAGGGAAACCCAGTGTTTACCATTCCAAAAGTAGTCCAGTAGCTTCCTCTGCATCTCAACCAGAAACTCCTCTGGAGTGCTTATGCAAGAGAGCCTGAATACTAACTTCGGAATTATAAACTGTTTAATAAGGAGTGTTTTTCCCCTCAGAGACAGGACTTTTAGTAGTCCACTCCAGTCTCTCAACTTTGCTTCGATCTTGTCCCCTAAAGTGTTCCAGTTAATGAGTGGTGAGGACCCATGGGAAGTGGATAAGTGCACCCCCAAATATTTGAGCTCATTGCGACTCCAGGTCAATTTCTGAAAAACTGTTGGTAACTCCTTTACCTGCATTTGTCCAATTAGAAGCCCCGAGCTTTTCCTCCAATTGATTGTAGCAGACGATGCTGCTGAATAGACCTGCTGACAATCATAAACTATTTGCATATCCCTTGCATTACTGGCAAACACGAGAACATCATCTGCATATTCAGAAAGTTTGAGGTTGACCCTGTTGCATGGCACCACAATGCCAGTTAGCCTTCTTCTCATCAAACAAAGGAAGGGTTCGATACATAGGGAATATAATTGGCCGGACAGGGGACATCCTTGTCTTATTCCTCTCTCAAATGGAAAGGGCGCGAGCAAGAAACCGTTGACTTTGACTAGGCATTCTGCCGACATGTACAACGTCTGAATCATGCCTACAAATCTCCTCCCCAACCCAAATGTTAGTAAGGTTTCAAACAGATACTCATGGTTCATCTGGTCAAAGGCTTTCTCCTGATCCAAGGAAAGAAATCCGACTTGAGTCCGAGTCATGTCCGCATACTGTATCAGGTCTCTGACAAGGGATATGTTGTCATGTATTGTCCTGCCTGGAATGGCATAAGATTGGTCCGGGCTGACTAATTTTGTCAGGACTGGTCCGAGACGGAGTGACAACATTTTAGCCATGACCTTATAATCCACACACAGCAGAGACACAGGGCGGTAATTCTTCAAGTCTCTCAAGTCACCCTCCTTGGGAATCAAGACCAGCATCGCTCGACGCCAAGAAAGGGGCATTATACATGTATCACATGCTTCCTGAGCTACGCTTAGGTAATCAGGTCCAACCAAGTCCCATACTTTTGTATAGAATTCACATGATAAGCCATCCATGCCAGGGGCTTTATCTCTTGATAGGCTGTGCAGGGCGGTTTTCAATTCTTCCAGAGATAATGGAGTCTCCAGCTGCTCCCGGTCTTCTACAGAGGCTTCAGGAAGACTACTCCACAAAGTGCCACCTGCACCTGCATCTGTGCTCTTACCCGAATACAGCTGAGCGTAAAAGGCTCTAATTCGTTTTTGAACACCCTCAGAGCCATTGAGCAAGAGACCATCTTCTGCGAGAACACTCGCTATAGCCCTGAATTGACCTTTGCGTTTTTCCACCCCTTTGAGATAATTCAGGACATATTCATCCTCAGAAATAAACTGCAAACGAGAGCGCACATATGCCCCTCGTGCCTTCACATGACTACATGCTTTAAGGGTGCCCTTTTTTTCTTGGTATGCCTGCAGTTCAGTAGGGGTAAGTGTGGCCAGGTGCTTCTCAAGGTGCAGCAGTTCCTCTTCCAGTCTTTTGATCCCTAACCCAAGTGTTTTGCTCGATCCATACGAGTATTCCTGACGCAGCAATTTCAATCGTACCTTGCCTACATCCCACCAGAATCCAAGTGAGCAAAAATCTCCTTTTTTATTCCTCCAGGCTTGCCAAAAATTCAAAAAGATTGACAAAAAGGCTTCATCCTGACTTAAAGCATTGTTCAGGTGCCACAAGCCAGGGCCTCGCCTTGTTTCCGCCAGGGAAAACTTAATCCAGGCCAAGTTGTGATCTGTGAAATGGGCAACTTTTATGCCGGAGTCACTGACACTCTTACACCAACGGTGAGACACGTAAATTCTATCGAGCCGGGATTGTGATATATGACCACCTCTGATACTCGTATACGTGAATGTTCTGTCTGTGGGGTGTTGTATGTGCCAAGTATCCCTCAAGTTTAACAGTGTTATGGTTTGTTGTAATATTCTTACAGAGGGATTATGCGGCTCCTGACCTATTCGATCAAGGGAGGGGTTTAGAGTGCAATTAAAGTCTCCTCCAAAAATTACACACTCTTCACCAGGCAAGGTGAGCATGAATCTCTGCAACCGGTTGAAGAAAATCCCCCTTGCAACTCCTACACAAGGTGCATAAATGTTGACGAAATTGACAAGAAATTCTTCAAACTTTGCTTTTATATGTAGCAACCGCCCCACACTGGCTTCCTTTACGACAAGTATTTCAGGTTTCCTCTTTGGTGAAAAGAGGGTAGCCACTCCACAAGATGTGTCCGTTAGGTGACTGAAAAAGGCCAAGCCTTCCCATTGGTTTTCCCATCGGGATGCAGCCTCTG
>NC_136263.1:194198416-194225916 GCF_964187855.1 Myxine glutinosa | reverse complement strand
CCTCCCCCCCCCCCTGCCCGGCAACGCCGGGTGCTTCTTCTCATGTTTAATAAATCAAACTAAACAATCACTTTAGACATTATGCTGCACTCTTGAGAAACGAATGATTATTTGCAGCTTTGGATTTTAATTTGTCCCAGATGTATATTTGCACCTCGACAGATTAAAGGTTTACTAATTATGAACATGTTGACACATATGGCAGGGATAGGTGTGTACTGTGAAGGTGACAATGTGACGTATCTCACTTTGTTTACCCACCACTGAAGGTGGAAGGAGGTTACGTTATTTTCACCCTGTCTATCGATCTATTTATCTATATATCTATCTGTCTGTCTGTGATCAGGATATCTCAAAAAGTGAGGGATGGATTCGAATGAAACTTGGTGGAGAGGTTCAGTGTATGGACATGGACGAATTGATTCGATTTTGGTGAAGAACCGATTCCAGATACGAGAAATTTTCAAATGATTCTTCATCATTCCGAGATAGGGCCAACAATGATATCTCAGAACGCTATGGACGGATCCAGACAAAACTTCGTGGACAGGTTGGGTGTGTGACAAAGACGAATTGCGATTTTGGTTAAGATCCAAATCCTGATCCGGATACGATAAATTTTCCAAGTGCTTCTTCACCAGTCAGAGATATGGCAAAAACGATATATATCACGATATATAAACCTCACGATATTTATCACGATAAATATCAAAAAAGACAGGCATAACGGATTTCAGGTGGTATTGAAGACATTTTCTTCCTCTTCATTTTTAGCTCACCTGGAACGAAGTTCAGGGGAGCTTATGTGATGGCGCGTTGTCCGTCCGTCCGTCCGTCTGTAAACACTTGAAACTTCTTCTTCGAAACCGCTGAGGGGATTGCGACCAAATTTGGCACAAATTATATTTGTTGTGTTGTGAGTAAAGTTTGTTCACGGCATTTAAAAAATCGGTGTCTAAGGGGGTTTACCGGGGAGGTCAAAGTGGGTCCAGGTTTGACCCCCCCCCCCCCCCACCCCCTCAAAATAGGTATTTGCTTTCTTTTCTGAAACTACACATACGATTTCGATGAAACTTGACCACAACCTTCACCACCTGTAATGTACAAAGTTTGTTCACGGCATTAAAAAAAGTCTGCCCTTTAGGGGTTTACGGGGGGGGGTGTGGGGGGGTTTGTTGCCCCCCAAAATAGGTATTTGCTTTCTTCTCAGAAACTACACACGCAATTCTGATGAAACTTCACCACAACCTTCATCATCCATGATGTACCAATGTTTGTTCACGGCATTAAAAATTTTTTTAAAGTCTAAGGGGGTCCACGGGGGGTGGGGGGGGGGGGTAAAAGTGGGTCCAGGTTTCACCTCCAAAATAGGTATTTGCTTTTTCCTCGGAAACTACACACACTATTTCGATGAAAATTGACCACAACCATCACCACACGTGATGTACCAAAGTTTATTCACGGCATTAAAAAAATCTGCCCCTTTAGGGGTTTACGGGGGGGGGTTGCCCCCAGAAATAGGTATTTGCTTTCTTCTCAGAAACTACACACTCAATTTCGATGAAACTTCACCACAACCTTCACCACCTGTGATGTACCAATGTATGTTCAAGGAATTGAAAAAATTGGGGTCTGAGGAGGTACACAGGGTGGGAGGGGGGAGGGGTTGCCCCCCAAAATAGGTATTTTTTTGTTTGTTTGTTTAAAGTCTTATGATCATGTTCGTATGAGGCTACATGTTACATTGTCTTTTATCAACCATCGAGATTGGTTTAAAATACCTTTAGTCAGTGGAGTAAACTGTTTATTCTACCAGGTGAGCACCAGGGGTATTGCCCCTAAGTTTCCTCTTCATCTTTGGGAAGGTCAATGTGGTTGGAACTGTGTGGGTGTCTGGAGACGGCGCTGCTGAGCTTTTCACTATTTCCTGTTCGTCTGAAAGTTTCCTGTTTGGAGCTGAACTATCCGTTTATCTTTAATTACTATTTTCATCTGTTGCCTCTTTTGAAAAGCTCGACCGTGCGAGACTTCTGCCAATTCCGACGAGTTTGGTCGATACCATGATAAACGCATAAATAAGAGCATGCGCCGCCTTGCGTCCCCGTGATATCAGATTCCCTTGTGTGCGGAGTGAATATATCAAAGTCCACATCTCTTTTACCAAATTTGTGATATCATTGTTGAAAATGGAAACAAAATCGTTTGCGTATTGGGACGTTCGTAAAGCGAAGCTTTTGGATGGGCGGCCCAAATAAACAATGTGCCTCGTATTAGGTTAAGATGCAAGTAGGACAGCTTCTTCTCACCATGAATTAGTTTATTGATATGCATCATTCATATTTGGGAAATTTGTGATATCATTGTTGAAAATGGAAACAAAATCGTTTGCGTATCGGGACGTTCGTAAAGCGAAGCTTTTGGATGGGCGGCCCAAATAAACAATGTGCCTCGTATTAGGTTAAGATGCAAGTACGACAGCTTCTTCTCACCATGAATTAGTTTATTGATATGCATCATTCATATTTGGGAAATTTGTGATATCATTGTTGAAAATGGAAACAAAATCGTTTGCGTATCGGGACGTTCGTAAAGCGAAGCTTTTGGATGGGCGGCCCAAATAAACAATGTGCCTCGTATTAGGTTAAGATGCAAGTACGACAGCTTCTTCTCACCATGAATTAGTTTATTGATATGCATCATTCATATTTGGGAAATTTGTGAGCATTGCTCAGCAAACACAATTATGAATGAGCGACTTCAGTAGATGTAAAATTGGAAGGGATCATGTGGATGGGACGTGGGATGGTGCAGCAGACAACATGTAGAAATGATTGTGAAAATACTTGATAATTCAGGTTATATTTGAGATGTCTCACCATGTCGACGTGGGGAGGTGAAGAGAATATTTCACCACTACCTACATTTCTTTTGGAAAGTGGGATGGGACAGCAGCCAAAATTTAGGACTTCATGTGTGCATCATATGTAGATGGTCCCTAAGCTTCATCTTTACCTAAAAGTTCCTGCGGGCATGTCTGGAAATTCAATATTCGAGGACATTGCTTGATGGCTTCGCAATGACAGAACACATAACAATGATCAGGTGATTGTCCTCAATAAGTTTGCATTATGGACATTTTAATAATATTTTACAATGCAATTTCAACTACAAAGTATGTGAAAATGCAAAGCCCATCCACGTCCGTTTGTATTCAGTCTTCTTCTTCTTCTTTTGCATGCTCAAAATAACGAATACAGTTTTTTTTTAAATACAAAATGAAAATTGTTGATTTTATGCAGCCTTTGAACTTTAGATCTGAAAAAAAAAATCAGCTTCTACCTTTCGATTGGTGACCCAATTCTGACCCAATATGCAAATTCTTAAAATTTCAGGTCAATTGGACAAAGAATTATGATTTTATGCAACCTCGACCTTTTGACCTTTTGATCTAAAAAAACAAAAAAACAATCAACTCCTACCTTTTGATTAGTGAACCAATTCAGTGACCCGATATGCAAATTCCTGAAATGTCAGGTCAATTGGATGAAAATTGACAATTTTATATGATGCTGACCTTTGACCTTTTGACCAAATGATTAATTTGCCTTCTCCATATTCTCATAATAAAGCTTTCTTGAAAATTTGATCACAAAACTCAAATAGTAAACTTAAATTTCAGGTCAATTGGATAAAAATTGATGATTTTAGGTGATGCTGACCTTTAGCCTTTTGACCTTTTGACCAAATTATTAATTTGCCTTCTCCATATTATCATAATAAAGGTTTGGCAAAAATTTGATGACAATATCTCAAAAAAGGTTATGGCCTGGACAGACACACACACACACACATGCATATCATTGGCATATGTGCAAAAATCTAAACATCCGAGTACCAGAAAACTCATGGAAACATGAACCAAGGGCAATCATTGAAAATGAGGACGTCACGCTCACGTACGACCTGATGATTCCATCGAGAATGAACAGAGAAAACAAAGCATTGCGTCCGGACATTGTACGAAGGAACAAAAAGGTAAAGACAGCATTGATGATTGAGATATCAGTACCCAACAATTTTGGCCTAAACAACGCAGAAATCAAGAAAATGACCAAATACCAGGACCTCAAAAATGAGGTCAAGAGATCTTGGAAGCTGAAGAGCGTCAAATTGTACCAGTGATAATTTGAGCAACAGGAGTGGCTCGAGGACGTTCCAGGTCAGAAAGAGCTGGAGCTTAACATACAGTCACGTGAAAAAGTAAGTACACCCCATGGAAAGTTTTGACTTTTTCAACATATTTCAACATACAGCTATTTGATCTTCATTTCAACAATATTGATAGATAAAGGTGATATAATATAACAAATATCATGAAACATTTACATTTTGTAGTCCATTGTATAATTTAAAAAAACATAAATGCAAATTTCGCATGTGGAAAAAGTAATTACACCCCTATATTTATCACTACTTCAAATACCTAAAATTAGAATCAGGTGCACCAGCTCAGGTGCAAATGATTAGAACATCATTAGAGAGGATCTTGGAGGAACCTGTCTTATTTAAACCTCAGACATTTAGTTTGGTTTGCTCTTTGTTGTTGAAGTGTGCGGTGTCACCATGCCTCGATCAAAAGAGCTCTCTGAGGCCTTCATAAAGAAGGTTATAGATGCCTAGGAGTCTGGAAAGGGATTTTAAAAGATCTCCAAACAATTTGAAATCAATCATTCGACTGTCCGGAAGATCATTGACAAGTGGAAAAGATTCCAAACAACTGCCAACTTGTTCAGGCCAGGCCGCCCCAGCAAGTTCAGCCCGAGAACAGACCGCAAGATGCTGAAAAAAGTCTCTAAGAACCCCAGAATGTCATCACAGGACCTACAGGTAGCTCTTGCCACTGTTGATGTCAAAGTGCACGAGTCTACCATTAGAAAGAGGCTGCACAAATTTGATCTACATGGGAGGTGTGCCAGGAGGAAACCTTTGCTGTCCAGAAAGAACATCAGGGCAAGACTAAAGTTTGCCAATGAACACCTCGGCAATGACCAGCACTTCTGGAACAATGTGCTCTGGACAGATGAGTCAAAGGCTATTTGGCCACAGTACCAGAAGACATGTTTGGCGAAAACCAAAGACAGCATTTGACCACAAGAACCTGATACCAACTGTAAAGCATGGTGGTGGAAATACTATGGTTTGGGGGCAGCTTTGCTGCATCAGGGCCTGGGCAGCGCAACATCATATAATCCACGATTAATTCTTCATTGTACCAGAGGGTGCTTGAGGATAGTTGAAGCTCAACCGAAGGTGGACCTTGCAACATGACAATGACCCTAAACATACCAGTAAATCCACCAAGGAATGGCTGAAAAGAAAGAAATGGAGGGTTCTGGAATGGCCAAGTCAAAGCTCGGATCTAAATCCCATCGAGATGTTGTGGGGGGGATTTGAAACGAGCTGTGCATGCAAGAAACCCCTCAAACATTGCACAGCTGAAAGAATTCTGCATGGAGGAGTGGGCAAAAATTTCTCCCAGTCGATGTCAGAGACTGGTAGAGAGTTATAAGAAACGCCTACTTGAGGTTGTTTCTGCCAAAGGGGGCAAGACCACCTATTAGAGCCAAGGGTGTACTTACTTTTTCCACATGTGAAATTTGCATTTATGTTTATTTAAATTATACAATGGACTACAAAATGTAAATGTTTCATGATATTTGTTATATTATATCACCTTTATCTATCAATATTGTTGAAATGAAGATCAGATAGCTCAGTGCCGTATATTAACAGAGTCTGGCCAGCCTTTGAACTGCTCAACTACCGCTGTGATTGGTCGAGCCCACGTCACGTGGTTTACAGGCGCCATTTTGCCTACCACCTCAGCCGAGCAGCTTTCCCGCTGCACCCATTCCGTGCCATTGCTTCGTATCGTTGCATATTTCATTTGAGTAATATTTCAATAAAATCACCCAATATGGTGTGTTGTGCCACTTGGGGATGTTCTGTTAGACCAGGACAAGGTCGTATAATGCACAGATTTCCTCGAGACAAAGAACGAAGTGCTATTTGGGCGGTTAAAATACGTCGAGTTGGATGGAATCCATCACCTTACTCATGTTTATGTTCAGCAAGTGAAATCGCTTAATATATATTGGTTTCAAATCAAAAGTGACATGACACATGTGTATTAGGTCTCTGGTGAGCTTAACATTTATTTAGTCAACCATATATATATATTATACATATTCCCTGTAACATTTTTCGTGTACATATGCAGTGTATAGGGTATATATATATATAAGGGATTATGTATAATAACTGAAAATCAGGTATTATACATAATCCCTTATTATACATATACCCTGTAACATGCACTGTTTATATATGCTTATATATCAGGAAATACCTGTTTATGACGCAATATTTGTCACTGTTTGTGTCAGTTTCGTGAGTAAAGTGTTCTTTGAAAACGTAACATTTTTTTGGGGAAAATAATACTGTTTCCAAATATTATATTGCCAAAAAAAGCAGTTAATTTGGATTGTTTCAATAGATAGCACTCTGCACAACGTTGTGGGTGTAGGTTGATATGGAGCCCAAGCACACAGCCGTAAAACGCAACGTAAAGTTACGACCGGAGAGCATGGCAGCAAAAGTATGGCAATGCAAGCGCTTGTCAAGAAATTGAAATAGGATATATGTATATACACGTACACATTTGATATATATATCTATTTTATCTAAATACATCACCAAGGTTATAATGTTTAATGGTGGATTTCTTCAAGAATAACAAATAAACAATGTACCTCTGAGTCTGTTTACTTTTTTTATTGCTGATTATGGTGCGAGTCAAGTTATAACAACATTTGTGAACCCAAGCTAATGAATAAAATAATAGACATTGTACTTTCATAGCATTATGGGAATATTGCATGTTACGTTTTCAGATAACAGATGAAAACTAGTATACAAGCTCCATTTTATCAAATTATAATTTCATGCCAAGAGAAATCAAATTTATCAGTATGCTGTATGTAGCTGACAATAAATCGTGTGCCGCGACAGGCAAACAATTCGTGTGAATAAATGACGCCGCTTGCAGATTTTATTATTCCAATAACAAACAACACGTCACTTTAACTTGAATTAGTTGTTCCTCATTAAATCTGCGACCAAACAGCAATAACATCGATTCCCTCGTCACAGAACTACAGGATTGCCACAGCTGACATACATCGCGCAGTGCCAGTGTGCGAAGTTAGGTATGCAACATGGCGCCAGTATTTCAGTTGGCCAGACTCTCAATATACACGGCACTGAGATAGCTGTATATTGAAATATGTTAAAAATGTCAAAACTTTACATGGGGTGTACTACTTACTTTTTCACATGACTGTATAACAATTAAATCAATCTCCTAAGGAAGAATATTATGGAACCAAGGTTCAGGATTCACCTCGATGGGGACTTATCGGACTCTTGTAGACCTCCGGCCCTGTAGGCTGCCACACCATGGATAAGTCCGCTGCCCGTCGGGTTGGCGAGCAACTATGGATGCCGATTGATACCAATATTGGCAGGGTCCTCTTTCTTTCACAAATGCGTTACCTTTCCGGTGGGTTGGCAATACCATTTGGGGTACGTACTCTCAGTGCGCACCCATCTATTTATTATGTACGGCCGAGTGGAACCGTTGAGTATGCACCAGATAATTACGGAGTTTATTGTTTGTGGGAGGTGGAATTCGTGGGAGCAAAGGTCATGGCTTGATCTTTTACACGCGAGAGCATGTCCTCATTGGTGGGCTCACCAGCCAACACCTCCTTTGCTGTCAATCATCCCCAAGTCTGAGTCTTCCCCCGAGTTGACTGTACTTCTTCCTCAATGAGTTTTCCCACCCAGTGGTCATTCCAGCCCAGCACGTTTGAAAAGCAGGAACGTTGTTCTCTCCTCTTTCGCCTGAAACGTGGTTGTGTGTGCTAGGTCTTATAATCTGGTTGTTTGTGGTGCTGTATGGGAGGGTTAGTAAAAGAAAGAACGGGAATTTGCTATGAATAGCGGGATATACCTAATATGTACTTGAAGAATGCTGAATGGTAATTTGGGGAAGAGAGGGAACCAGATTGTACGAAATGGCAACTGTATTTGACAGGAGAATAAAGGAATAACAGGAGGGATTTGAAGAGGAGGAAGAAGACCTATCTAAACCCACAAAACACATTTACTCCGTTTCCCTTTAGACAACGAGTGGGGGCCTATCTGGGCATATATACTGACTCTAGGGTACTCTGCATGTCGTGGGTGTTTGTTCTCCTGGGGGGGGAGGGGGGGCAGTTTCAAACTGTCACAATATTATTCGCTTGGTGGTAATAATGATATATGTGCAACCACCATTAACAAATGAATTTTAAAATAGTTTAAGTCGAATAACACAATTGCATATTTGCTGTGGTGGATATGATAAAGACGGAAATTAATAAACTTTACATAGTAAGTCAGGGGATATAACGGTTTTACCAACAGAAGATTGGGGTGGTATTGTATGTAGGTTCATCTTTCATATGTACTGATGCATCCATATGATATATATATGAGCGAGTTGTGTGTGTTTGTCATGGTGTGCGTCACTGTGTGTGTCGGTGTGTGGACCTTTCTTTGATTTCTATACAATTCCACAACCTTTAACAAATCTGTACCAAATTTCACATACGTGCTCGGGGTACTCAGGGTCAGGTCATGGGCAGCCCCCACCAAAATCTCCCCTCCCCCTCCCAACCCAACAAGGAAATTATGTGTATGTATGAAAATCATGGTTGGGCCAATATCCACCAAATTTTGTAAACATTCTGGGGATACCTGGGTCAGTTCATGGGTACAATCCCCCCCATTCCCCACCTGTCCCCACCGCACTAGGCAATTATTTATATGTATGTGTGTTTGTACATCTGGAAATCAAGAAACTGGCCTCGAGCAAGGAAATGAGGCCATTTGGCCCATCATTACCATGGTGCACTCTCAGGTAAATTTTTGCCACAGCTTTAAACATCAATCTTTTTCATGATAACCTGCTAAACCCAATAACCAACCAATAACCCAATAACCCAATGGTAACCAGTAAAGTCTAAACAACCCAATCTTCATCTTGTGACCCAACTTGTAAATTATACATACGACAACATAAAAATGGAAAATTTCAGAGTTGTATTACTCTGAAATTGCTGAACATACAAATGTAGACTTTATTGACATTGAATAACGAGAGAAGTCTGAAGTTGATGAATGTAAAGCTATTTTTGAAATCGAAAACAAATCTTATTGGTTCCATGCCATGAAAAACGTAATTGCAGATGTAGGGTTGCCTCGAAATCCAGATTAATATATGTTTGATATCCTGTAGTGTGTTGGGTGAAAGTGATCGGTCTTCAGGATAGGAAAACTGAGGAAGAAGGTGCAAAGGAGGAAGGTCAAGATGAAGGACAAGAGGAGGAAGCTTCTGGTGGTGGTGGTGATGATATTCATAGTCTTGAAAACTAATCTCTCGATAAAAGGCAGGACTTGCAAGAGGAGTTTGCTCACAATGTTGACATAGTTGATAAAGATGCTAAAACAGAAGGAGAGAATGCTTCAAAAAATTGGAGCTTGTAGGTGAATTAATTTATTTACAACAAAAAATAATTTGTGGGATAAATTATTGCAGGGATGATGATATCGACTATTTGGTACTGAGCATTGATGACGGAATTGAGCTTTTTTGTCGAGATGAGGTGATTCGAAGAAGAGTACTTTTGAAAAACTCAAAACAGATATTGATAAAGAAGAAGCAAATGGGTTGACTTCATAATATAATGAAAATATAGAGACTTTTATTTTATGATGGAACTACAAAAAAAAAAAAAAATTCTTTTGGAGGAATTTAAAAAAAAAAGTAAACTTTTAAAAACATTATTTTATTTTTTACAATTTTTTTTTGTAATTGGGAAATTGTTCTCAACAATCTCAGTATATTTATATCGTATATATCAGCAAGAGTATATTTTATCGTAAATAAATGGTACTATTGAACAAATATCGATGCTTAATCTCAAAAATCAGAGAGTGGTTCATTATAGGTTCCATTATAGGTTATAGGTTCATATATAACCATTATAGGTTCATTCTTCGTAGCTCTTTGTAGAAGAAGAGGAGATTAATATTAAAGAGCTGGATACAGAAAAGGATGGAAATGCGGTTATAGATTTGGCTTCTTGCTCTGTCGGAAAGTTAAAGTTGGTTTTTAAAATCCCTCTATTAAATGTATCTTGTTATAATTCACCAAATGTCCGTCCATCTGTCTGTACGTCTGTCTGTCCGTCCGTCCGTTCCCAGGTACCGCAAAAACGGCTGCACCGATCGCAACGAAATTTTGGGTGGGTAATCCTGGGACCCCTGGAGTAAAATAGGCTATATTGTTTTTCCAATTTCAGCTTTGGTCTCCAGCATTTTCAGGTTTGGACTCCCGCCTAACGCTATTGTCTCGGGTACCGCAAAAACGGCTGCACCGATCACAACGATACACCTCCATGCCCGTGGGATTCCCACGGGTGACCCCACTAGTTGTATTAATTGTAGAACAAAAGCTGATACTGAATATATCAAAAGGAGGGGCCATATTCACTGTAGAAAGAATAAAAAAGAATGATCGTTTTAAGGCCATTTTTCCCCGCTAGAGCAGGGGTTAGCCTTGCGGGCCCCATGACAATCATGGTTCCCTGTTTGAGGCAACGTTTTTATGGCCGGATGCCCTTCCTGACGCCAACCCTTGGTCACGCTCTTACGATGCGCAGGGATACGGTGTGCCTATTCTGAATCGGGGTACACACCGTGATCATTCATCCCAGCAAGCTGGTACTCAATTTGCCGACCTCGGAAGGATGACAGGCTGAGTCAACCCCCCTGGCGTTAATTCAGCGATCGACCGGGATTACCGAACCCAGGATCACTAGGATCCCAAGCCGGCACCCTAACCGCTAAGCCAACGCCAGGCTATTGCGGGACCAAAATGTATCAATGTATCTTTAAAGGAGATGTTGAAATAGAACAGGTGGTGATGTATAAAAGTTTTTATCAAGAATCAATTTACGACAAACGAGATTCCTGGATAATTGCATCTCGCCGGATTTCGACTATAGTAAACTTCGATAAGAGATTTGATGAAGATGGAAACCCTAAGCCTCGGAGCCGGCCTCAAAACAGGGTTGATGAATTTTGTATGAACGAAGATATTTATTATAGTAATTGTTTGACGTCAGATAAAAAACATGAAGCTGATAGAGAAATGTTTTATAGTCCATCCTTGTTACGAAATCCGACATGAGGTGGAAGATAGATTGGTTTATTGTAATAAAAGAAGATGATTTTAAGTGCTAATTAAGACTCTTGCTTGGGAATCCAAAAAACCTTTAAGCACTGATGATGGCAAGACTGAGGAGCAAACAAAATTACAATTAGCCGAAGAATTACACAAACCAACAATCATGAATTTTAAACGAAAATCTTTATTTCCAAAGCGGCTGATTACATATGTTCATTGATTGGATTGAATTTTGAAATGATGATACAAGTATGCTCTAACTGGTATTGATTTAGGACGTAGATATGCGTGAGTTGTTCCTTGATAAACATCAAATCGGTCAAAAACCAATCGGTAAATAAAATCGGAAATCGGAATCGGAAAATCGGGAAATTATTGAAAGTAAGTTATTTTTCAAGATAACCTTATTACATCATACGACACATGCGACGGAGGAAAGGTTGTTGTAATAGAACATTTTAATCGCACTTTGAAATATCAAGAAATTTACCGAATTGGGAGATCAAAGATGGGGTTCTATTATTCGGGGGATTGTAAATGATTAAAACAACTGTCCTCAATCACATGCTCAATCAATTCAAAAAACTTCTAGAATTTATAAATGGGAATTTCAATTTTTTTAAAGCTGGTGATACCAAAATATGAAATAGTGAGATTTTTAAATTTTTAGCCGCGTTGCAAACGCTGCTCATAGAGTGCACTCCGCTGTTGTTGTTGTTACCACGTCTTCTTCTTCTTCTTCTTCTTGTTGTTGTTCTTGCAGAGAAGACAAAACCTCAAAGCTCCACCCATTCTGGGAGAGCCTTCATATAAACAAATATCCACCATTTTATTAACTCGCATAGCTTTGAGGCCTGTTTTGTAGGCCCGTGGTGTCTTCCTCTCACACAGTTTTCTTTCAAATCAAATTCGATATATCATTTCATTTTTCACAGTCGCCAACATAGTTTTAGACTCAGTTGAAAAAAAACGGGAAGAAAATGCGATGAAAGTCGCCCTTTATAGAACGAAATGAATTCTCAAAGGCCTGTAACTTCAAGTCCATTGACATATTTTTTTTTTAAATCGCGGCATGGTCAGTCATACACCGCCCGAAATAACAGACGGGAAAATGCTGAGATATATATATTTTGTTTAAATCGCGGCATGGTCAGTCATACACCGCCCGAAATAACAGACGGGAAAATGCCGAGATATATATATTTTGTTTAAATCGCGGCATGGTCAGTCATACACCGCCCGAAATAACAGACGGGAAAATGCCGATATATATTAAAAATTCGTCCATTTGATGACAATCGTCACGATGAAATATTTAATTTATACGTCGTCACAATAATGTGGAGAGAGGAGCATAGCTTCGTTCACGTGTCGCCACACACGGGAAATTGCCGAGATATATATTTTTTTTCAATCGCGGCATGGTCAGTCATACACCGCCTGAAATAACACACGGGAAATTGCCGAGATATATTTTCACTTTGCACAAAAATAACATCAAGTAATCGAATCAATAGGAATGTCCTGTGCTTATAACATCGACGTTATAGGCACAGCTGCATCTAGGCATTGTGTAACATCGACGCGGCTTTTGTTTTCATTAAAACTTTTTGTACTTGTTGATAATAGTTTAGGCAAAGTTCCTTTAACCCATAAATTATTGATTTGAATGGAGAACATATGTTAGGTTCACTTTATGCACAAGACTTACAGAAAATATTATTAGAAAGAAAAATTAAAAAAGATTATGAATGATTTTATCTTTAAAATAAAATTGTCTGTTTATTGTTTTTCCTTTTGATATTTGACACCTGTCCTTTGATCCAGTCCCTTAATTTATTATCCGTCCTCCACTTACACTTGATCCGTGTTCTTGGATCCAGTCCCTTCAATCTATGACCTTTCATCCAGTTTGTTACTTTCACCAATACATATTTTTTGATCCAATTTATTACTTTTATAATCCTCTGCCCACCAATACATATTTTTGATCCAGTTTCTTACTTTATAATCCTCTGCCCACCCATACATATTTTTGATCCAGTTTCTTACTTTATAATCCTCTGCCCACCCATACATATTTTTAATCCAGTTCCTTACTTTATAATCCTCTGCCCACCCATACATATTTTTAATCCAGTTCCTTACTTTATAATCCTCTGCCCACCAATACATATTTTTGATCCAGTTTCTTACTTTATAATCCTCTGCCCACCCATACATATTTTTGATCCAGTTTCTTACTTTATAATCCTCTGCCCACCCATACATATTTTTGATCCAGTTTCTTACTTTATAATCCTCTGCCCACCCATACATATTTTTAATCCAGTTCCTTACTTTATAATCCTCTGCCCACCCATACATATTTTTAATCCAGTTCCTTACTTTATAATCCGCTGTCCACCCATACATATTTTTGATCCAGTTTCTTACTTTATAATCCGCTGTCCACCCATACATATTTTTGATCCAGTTTCTTACTTTATAATCGTCTGCCCACCAATACATATTTTTGATCCAGTTTCTTACTTTATAATCCGCTGTCCACCCATACATATTTTTGATCCAGTTTCTTACTTTATAATCCTCTGCCCACCCATACATATTTTTTGATCCAGTTTATTACTTTATGTCCACCCATACATATTTCCTTCCTTTCCTCTGACAAGGCCTCATGAATGGAAATTTTCTCTCGAATATTAAATTCATTTTACCTGTTGTTTACCTGCTGCAGGTACATCATTCTTATAAGTTGTAGTTGGCCGTGTAATTGTGGACACCACAAGGTTTCCGTTTACATTGATTGAAGGCCTAATTGTGGAGCTTTTACTTTCATCGCATGCAGGACAAAGATATGGATGGTCTCTTTGATGAATTTCTCAGACAAAAGAAATATTGAATAATAATTGTAAGGAAATGTTTCTTATCCATTAACGCTTTGGCTCCTGCATTAACAAAGGATTTTATTCAAATCAATTCAGTAGACTCATTCTTTTATTGGTTCCACCATTATTTCCGTAGCACGGCCTCTTCACTCGTGGGAACATTATGTGACGATTATCAAGTTGTCCTCCATTGTGGGAAGTTAAACTCTTGCCACTTTCACTGGGAAATGGAATTGCCTCCAGCAAGTAAACAGTCCAATGGGAATCGATGTTTGCATTACAAGTTGGGCTCTTCATTTATTCCGTTACCTTTGCAGCCTGTGGGATCCAAATGGATGACCTTTTCCTTGTTTTTTTTCGGGATCCAAATGGATGACCTTTTCCTTGTTTTTTTTCGGGATCCAAATGGATGACCTTTTCCTTGTTTTTTTTCGGGATCCAAATGGATGACCTTTTCCTTGTTTTTTTTCGGGATCCAAATGGATGACCTTTTCCTTGTTTTTTTTCGGGATCCAAATGGATGACCTTTTCCTTGTTTTTTTTCGGGATCCAAATGGATGACCTTTTCCTTGTTTTTTTTCGGGATCCAAATGGATGACCTTTTCCTTGTTTTTTTTCGGGATCCAAATGGATGACCTTTTCCTTGTTTTTTTTCGGGATCCAAATGGATGACCTTTTCCTTGTTTTTTTTCGGGATCCAAATGGATGACCTTTTCCTTGTTTTTTTTCGGGATCCAAATGGATGACCTTTTCCTTGTTTTTTTTCGGGATCCAAATGGATGACCTTTTCCTTGTTTTTTTTCGGGATCCAAATGGATGACCTTTTCCTTGTTTTTTTTCGGGATCCAAATGGATGACCTTTTCTTGTTTTTTGCGGGATCCAAATGGATGACCTTTTCCTTGTTTTTTTTCGGGATCCAAATGGATGACCTTTTCCTTGTTTTTTTTCGGGATCCAAATGGATGACCTTTTCCTTGTTTTTTTTCGGGATCCAAATGGATGACCTTTTCCTTGTTTTTTTTCGGGATCCAAATGGATGACCTTTTCCTTGTTTTTTTTCGGGATCCAAATGGATGACCTTTTCCTTGTTTTTTTTCGGGATCCAAATGGATGACCTTTTCCTTGTTTTTTTTCGGGATCCAAATGGATGACCTTTTCCTTGTTTTTTTCGGGATCCAAATGGATGACCTTTTCCTTGTTTTTTTTCGGGATCCAAATGGATGACCTTTTCCTTGTTTTTTTTCGGGATCCAAATGGATGACCTTTTCCTTGTTTTTTTTCGGGATCCAAATGGATGACCTTTTCTTGTTTTTTTCGGGATCCAAATGGATGACCTTTTCCTTGTTTTTTTCGGGATCCAAATGGATGACCTTTTCCTTGTTTTTTTCGGGATCCAAATGGATGACCTTTTCCTTGTTTTTTTCGGGATCCAAATGGATGACCCTTTCCTTGTTTTTTTCGGGATCCAAATGGATGACCTTTTCCTTGTTTTTTTTTCGGGATCCAAATGGATGACCTTTTCCTTGTTTTTTTTCGGGATCCAAATGGATGACCTTTTCCTTGTTTTTTTCGGGATCCAAATGGATGACCTTTTCCTTGTTTTTTTTCGGGATCCAAATGGATGACATTTTCCTTGTTTTTTTGCGGGATCCAAATGGATGACCTTTTCCTTGTTTTTTTGCGGGATCCAAATGGATGACCTTTTCCTTGTTTTTTTTTCAGGAGACGAATTCCGAGTTCCTGCAGTTTGGGGCATCTGTGCAGCAGCATTCTAACATCGTGATGCGCATCCTGGAGGAATATGACTGGAACAGTTTTTCCATCGTTACCAGTTTCCATCCAGGCTATCAGGACTTCATTAACCACATTAAACACATCACCATCAATAGCTATTTCGGTTGGGAAATACAAACGATCGTTTCCATTGACCTGAAGAAGGATGATGAGATAGCGGTGCGAACGCAGCTGAAGAAGGTGCACACTCAGGTTGTGGTCCTTTTCTGCTCTAAAGATGAGGCGGGGTTCTTTTTCAAAATGGCAGAGAGCGTTGGTCTTACTGGTCCGGGGTATGTGTGGCTCGCGTCGGAGTTGGCTCAGCACAGCAGGCGCGAGCTGTTACACACACTACCTGTGGGCCTCATCTCCGTCGGCTTCAACGAATGGGACTACAGCGTCATGTCTCGTGTACAAGACGCCATTGCCATCCTTGCTTCAGCCGCGGAACAGACGTATCGGCACTTTGGCAGCCTGCCCGAGGTGCACAGCAACTGCAGCACACAATCGCTCAAGAACTTCTCGGAAGTAAACACAATCTTTTCAAGGTAAGGGTAGTTGGTGACACAGTATGAACGAGAATGGTGGAATAGTCGGTAGAGCACATACGTCTGCCAAGCTGACCGGTTTTTATTTTATTTTATTTTTACATTTTGTATCCCACTGATAGGCCGGATCTGCATCCAGACCTGAACCAAAATGTGACATCGATCCAACTCATCCACAAATTTTTATCATAATCTGTGCGCAACTATTTGAAATCTCGTTTTTGGCAAATTCTCTCGATGATAAAGAAACACTAAAAACAAGAACAATGCGACTGTGTCACCAATATGCCTCCGCATAGTCCCACAACAGGTAGATGCCATCACTCTGCATATGTATGGGTAGGGGATCACGTTTGTGAAGTTTTGTGTTGATCGGATAAGGTTCCTTTTTCTATCCAAGATGGCTGCCAAACCACTTGACCTGTGACATCATCATTTTCAAATTATATGCAACAGTGCTGTTAGATGATATTTGTAAAATTTCGCATCGATAGGGTGAGCGGTTTCAGAGATATAATTATTTAATATTTTCCTTCAATCCAATATGGCTGCCAAACCATGTGACCTATGATGTCATAAATTTAATATTTCAACACAAATGGGTGAGAGATCATGTGCATTCAATTTCAGATTTTTAGGATAAGGAATTATATTAAAACATTTTTGGCTGGTATACCACTTCACCTATAATGTCATCATTATCATGCTTTAGTTCCCCATTGGGAGTACTTGACAATGCGCCAAATTTAAATTGTTTCCATTCAGCGGTTTCCGAGAAATATTTTTTTAATTATGCCTCTGCTGTTTATTTTAATTATGTCCGTTTAACTATGCTATTGTTTTTACTCCAAGATGGCTGCCATACCACGTGATGTATGACGTCACAATTATCATAAAAACATTCTGCATGGGTGTCACTCCTACCCTGAAAGTTTTGTCTCAATCAGACATATGGTTGCTGAGAAAAACGAGGTTTAGCCCGTACGGACGGAGGGACGTACATACATACGTACGGAAGGACGGATGGACGGACAACCAAAAAACATAATGCCTCCTGTGACTTTCTCGGCGGAGGCATAAAAAATTATTGTATCCGGATCCAGATGTTCACCAGAATCCTACTATTAATTCAGCTAACATAAATTTGCATTAATTTGCACAAGTCACTGGCTTTGACACCAATATAAATTTTTATTATGGACCCCAGGTATCAAAAAGCTACATATATGGAACAAACAGTTGCAAATGGAGCACCTCGCCGCCATTAGGGCATTTAAATTGCATCAGATATGGCAATAAGTGCGAATTGTTGCTCCCAGCTTGCCGACTCGATGACGAAAGAATCCATTTGCATTTTTGCCCCCTCCATCCCGACCCCGTTTAGAATCCCGTGTGGGCACAGACGACTAGCTAGACAAATCAATTAGTCCTTCTCACACACCCAATCTGTCCACCATCACCCGAAGCCTTCCATAACTTTTTGAGACATCCTGCTGTATATCGTTTTTGGCCATATCTCTCAATTGTGAAGAATCCCTTGAAAAATTCTAGTTTCCAGATCTGGAGCTTCATCAGAATCTTATCAATTCCGCCATGTCACACACCCAACCTGTCCACCAAATTTCGTCCGAATCCGTCAATAACTTTTTTTACATATCGTGCTCACAGACAGACAGACAAACAGACATGGGTGAAAACATAACCTTCGTCCACCTTCGTGTTGACGCCGTGAGGCCAGGTTTGAGTTGTGTGCATTGCGTGGATTTGTTCATGATGTCCTCGTGAGTTTGTCCTTTACCTCCTGTACATATACTACTTGTTGTGTGAACCATAGTTACTTTATCCCAAGTCATATTCACCCACCTCGCTTTTGATTGGCCACTTAGATCTCAGATTGGGATAGAATTTAATGTACATCCGTTTTACATGTTGACCTAGTGTTTTCCTATGTACTTTTATCTGGTCACCAGATTTTCGCCAGATTTTCGCCAGATTTTCGCCAGATTATCGCCAGATTATCGCCAGATTATCGCCAGATGTTCACCAGATGTTCACCAGATGTTCACCAGATGTTCACCAGATGTTCACCAGATGTTCACCAGATGTTCACCAGATTTTGCCAAATTTTTACCAGATTGTTGCCATATAGTCACCAGGTTGTCGCCAGATTTTCGACACATTTTCGCTGGATTTCAACAGATTTTCACCATATTTTGCCATATTTTCACCAGATTTTCGTGATTATCACCAGATTTTCACCAGATTTTCGCCAAATTGTCGCCATATAGTCACCATATAGTGACCATATAGTCACCAGATTGTGGCCAGATTTTCGACAGATTTTCGCCAGATTTTCACCATATTTTGCCAGATTGTCGCCAGATTGTGACCAGATTGTCGCCAGATTTTGCCAGATTTTCACCATTTTTTACCAGATTGTCGCCAGATTTTCGCCGGATTTCGCCGCCAGATTTTCGCCAGATTTTCACCATATTTGGCCAAATTTTACCAGATTGTCACCATATAGTCACCAGATTATTGCCAGATTTTCAACAGATTTCAACAGATTTTCACCATATTTTGCCATATTTTCACCAGATAGTCACCATATAGTCACCAGATTGTGGCCAGATTTTCGATAGATTTTCGCCAGATTTTCACCATATTTTGCCAGATTGTCGCCAGATTGTCCCCAGATTTTGCCAGATTTTCACCATTTTTTACCAGATTGTCGCCAGATTTTCGCCGGATTTCGCCACCAGATTTTCACCATATTTGGCTAAATGTTTACCAGAATGTCACCATATAGTCACCAGATTATTGCCAGATTATCGCCAGATTATCGCCAGATGTTCACCAGATGTTCACCAGATGTTCACCAGATGTTCACCAGATGTTCACCAGATGTTCACCAGATGTTCACCAGATTTTGCCAAATTTTTACCAGATTGTTGCCATATAGTCACCAGATTGTCGCCAGATTTTCGCCGGATTTCGCCACCAGATTTTCACCATATTTGGCTAAATGTTTACCAGAATGTCACCATATAGTCACCAGATTATTGCCAGATTTTCGACAGATTTCAACAGATTTTCACCATATTTTCACCATATTTTGCCATATTTTCACCAGATTGTCACCAGATAGTCAACAGATTTTCGCCAGATTTTCGACAGATTTTCACATCCTCACATGAGTCATAAAGGTGTTTTCATCAAAGCGCAAGGATGGGTCCTTCAACTTTACATTAGGAGGGGGAAATGTTCACAGCCTGGTTTGTCTTTGTCCAAAAGAGTGTTTGAAGACACCGGTGGTGTACCGAACATGCATCTGGTGAAATGAATGAAGTGAATGAAATGAATGAATGAAGTACAATTATGAAACTCAATCACTCAGCCATCGCACAATGCGACACAATCATTATTGTGAGCCAGTTTACCATAATGTTATTATAACCTCCAAAAAGCACGAAGGTTTCACTCCATGGAATGCAGTGAATAGATTTTAGATGATTACGGAGTACACAGGAATACGCAACATGGGTCTCACCATCGGCCTGTCGTTATCCCTTTCTCCATGCATTGCAACATGGCGTTAAGAAGATGGGGAAATAAACGATTCATTCAATTTGTACCAAAAAATCTACTTCCTCTTATCTGATAAACATGGAAACGTTTGTTTTGCCAAATCTCCTGGGAAATTTATCTTGGCCGACACAGGTATTATAAACGAATGAACGTGCAGCTCACGTTATGGAATAGGTCTCTTTTTTTTAATCTCACAGGTGTTTTCAACTAAACAAGTTCTGTATTATCAGGTAGTTTAACATGAAAATCATTTACTATAAACAGTACTTAAATGTTTTAGCCTTTTATTGTATTAGAACGGCACCTTTTAACTCGAACAGCACTCGGTAGAGAGCAAACCTCCACCAGGTTGAACAGTTTATGTTTTGTATCCCACAGGATCTGGATTCGAATCTGAACCAAAATCTAATCGGCTTGTTCTTGTCACCTACCCAACTCACAAACCACGTTTCGTCAGAATCCGTGCATAACTTTTTTAGATATCGTGTTCACAGACAGACAGGCTTCGTCCTTCTCTATCCATTTTTATCCCAGCCTCCAACACTTTGGTCTGACATACCTGAATCAATAATGGTGCCACTGTGCGGTGTCCACCATGGCATCACAAAATTCACCCTTAAATTTGCATCTAACCCTCAGATTATTCATGCCAATTATTTGTCACAACTCACTAATCTCACCAAAGAAGGGTGCTTTTCCATACACATGCCAGCCGAGCATGGCCCATATGCTCGGCTCGTTACAAATTCCCATTCAACAATCCCATGGCTCTCTTCCCAAGCCGAGAGTCCACAAATCACAATGGATTATCTGTGAAAGATCATTCTCACACCATCATGTTCCACAGATGCCCCAATGGTTGTCCGGTAGGCTATAACCATCCCTGTCCATGCGGATCGACCCGCGTCCATAGACCAGCACAACATGGCAGGTTACCACATGCTGGCTGTCCCAGAGTCTCAGGGAGAGGCTGTCAGGCCGCATGCCTGGGCGGTCACCACAGCAGGCCCATGTTGGCCATCCATGGTGCCACCACCAAAGCATGACCCACAACACCTCCCCCTAGTGGTCCTCATAATACACCATCCCAGGTACCTGTGAGAAACCACCTCGGACCCCCGGAGGTCTTACCCCCACCAGGGTCTGATGACCCTGCTGGCCCGAGACACCCGCTCGGGCAGCGCTCCGATGGACAAGGAACGCCACACTCCACCAGACCCCCGTGGGGCCCAGGTCGAACCATGAGACCCATGGTCGGACCCCACGTCCAAATCTCGCCAGCACAGCCCCCCAGCTGGCTGGCATGCACCAATTTTGAAGTGGGCACCTTTTCTCCGAGGCCATCCCCCAATGACCTCTCCCGGTCCATACTCCACAGCCCGGGAACCAACTCCCTCCAAGGCTGATCCAAATCATATGCCCATTTAAATTTAAATTTATTTTTAAAGATTTTGGCCTCGTGTGTCCAATCACCGCAGCTGCAGGTGACAACCCCTTCCTCTGGTTGTTCTGCCCCTCCCTGCAGCGGTTCCAAATTTCCTACGGGGACTAGTTCTTCCGAGGCTCTATCTCCCGACTCCTCCATGTCCAAGTCCAGCTCAGAGCCAAAACACCCCCCCTGCTGAGTATTCAATTTCGGAGCCTCTTGTACCGATTTGTTGTTTGTGGTGAGGGTCCCCTCGGTCACCTTAACCTCATCAAACAACCGACTCACCTCATCCCCCAGACCCTGTTGGACCTGAGCAACCGCTTCCTCGATGAGACTGTCACAGTGTCACACTGTCACAGGTGTACAGCCACTGGGTCAAATAATTTACATCCCCATCCCCGATCAATTCTGGCCCCAACAGGCCTTCATCCATAAATACCCGGTCCGGTTCCGTTACCTGGACCCCCAATATCTCTACCACCTGTTGCTCCGCACAACCGCCCTGGTGCTGCACAATTCCAAATTCTTCCCCTTGTTGCCTTGTGACATCCACTCGATCCCGATAGCCTTCCAGGTCTTTCTCCGTCAAACATTCCCCATTTAAATTTGAGCTTCCCCTATTTACATTCGAACACTCCCCATTTACCTCGAAACATGCCGTATTTACATTTTCCCTCTCCAAACATGCTGTCTCCTCCATTTTTAATTCTAATTCTGTTGCAATTCCCCGCTCCTGTGCCCCATCGGCACCATTCTTTTGTTCTTCCTTCAATTCACTCGTCCATCCATCAATTTTGTCAGTTTGGTCATTAATTTGCTCACTCATTTCTCCCATCTGTTTCCCATTTTTATTAACATCCTCTCTAATTTCCCTCATTTTGTTACTCATTCCCTTCATGGCTTTTTCCAATCATTCCCCACGCTCATTCAATTCCCTCATTTCCCTCAATAATTGAGCCAGGGCCTGGTCGGGTATCGCCGCAGTTCCCATTGTTCCCCGCTCCCCCGTGGGGGAGGGGGATGGACTAACGCTCGGGACGGGGGAGGTTCCACCACTATTCTCAAATCCCTCTATCTTCGGCCCACTTCCATAGTCTTCAGCATCCCCAACCCGTTCTTCCATATCACTCACCCCCTCCATCCGCTGTGAGGAAGCAGTTCTCCCACCCGCGCATTTATTTTTACCTCAGGAAAAATATTAAAATTTAGCGACGCGCTGTTTGCGCCCTTCCCGACACCAATCAACTCTTAAAAATTTTATCGCCTTTGTACTACGAATTTTTTTGCTTCCAATCCTGCACTCTTGACACCATTTTGTTCCAGAGGGTTCAAAATCCCAATCCTCACCAACATTTGTCGTGTGATTCCCCAGGTGAACACCACAGGATCATGCATGGCCAATAGCGAGCTTTAACTCCGGGCGTTCAGTTCAAATAGCGGATTTTATATCGATACGTGGAAGGAAGAAAGAGAAGGGGAAGGGAAAGCCCTCCCGCTGGGCAGTTTCAAACCTGCGGAAAATAAACTCAAACAAAAACCGGATTTAAAATGTACAAAAATAAACAGGTTTATTAAAACGGAATGCCGGTAACAAGAAAAATGCGATGGTAAATCTAAATTCCTAATCGGGATATCCCCCACACCAGACTTAAACACAGACGAAGCGAAAGGTAAACTGGATAAATAAAAACGTGTGGTTTATCATGCACTTAGCTCTGATCGGTTGTCCTGGCACCTTGTCGGAATAGTGTCGGCCCCAAACTCGCCGTCTGGACACGGCTCTGTGCTTGGCAGGAAGGAAGGCCGCAGGCCGCTCGTTCGCGCCCTGCTAGGCCTCGACTGGCGTCTCGCTCACCCCGGCCTTGTCACGCTGCAGCGGCAAGCTGCACCCGTCCACGCGTCGTCCGCACAGAGAACCGCAGTTCCCGGGCTGCGGCTCTTCCCGTTGCCTCTGCACATCTCCGATGGCGTCTCTGAACACGGTCAGTCCAAGCACAGGAGCGAAAGTGAGAAGAAGCAAGGGAGCAAGAGGTCGGTGCCTTCTTGTTCTGTCCTGGCCAATCAGCGAGTCCCTTCTTACCCCGGCCTTCCTGTTGGTCAACTTCCGCCCAACCACTGTCCTTCTGGGCGTGGCTCTCGGCCTGCCTGAGCGATGTGTGCCTGCCAGGCGGGATTATCAGCTCCAGTGCCCGATGCCTCGCTTCCCGTAGGTTTTATTGTTATGTGTGGGTTAATGGGCAATTACTGCGCTAGCGTCTATGGTGCGGTGCCAAAAGCGACAAAGGATAAATTAGTGAGGTTTGATGAACAGGGGAATCTTACTATAATTCACCAAATGTCCGTCCGTCCATTTGAAGGTACCGCAAAAACAGCTGAACCGATCGCAACGATATTTTGGGTGGGTAATCCTGGGATCTCCTGGAGTAAAATAGGGGATATTGTTTTTCCAATTTCAGCTTTGGCCTGCAGCATTTTCAGGTTTGGACTCCCGCATAACGTTATTTTCCCGGGTGCCGTACAAACGGCTGCACCGATCGCTGCACAGCTGCACCGATCGGACTCGGTGACCTTTTATAAGGTGACTCGGTGACCAAAGACCTTTTATAAGGACATGGGTTGAATCTCTGCTTGAGAGAATGCCAACCCCCTCCCCGCCATCACGGTCGTCTCTCCAACTCACAATGCCACGATATATGCGGAAAGGACGACCCAAAACCAATTATCTTCTTTTTGATTTGTATATAAACGTCATTAAAAGTAAATAATGACCTCGGCCAAAGTTCAAACGACGTGAGTTTAATCTCTACATGAGAGAATTCCACATAGCTATTTGGGCGGTGTATAAGCTAACAGATCGCTGTCTCCATCGATCTTGCCAAGGCCGTAACACCTATCGGCTCAAAATCCTTTTAACCGTTAACTTGGTAGTTTTTACAATGAAGGAAACATTAACAATGTTGGTAAAAGTTTATTTTGTGATTAATTTGTGATTGGAGTTATGTTGTTTGGAATGAAAAAAGAGATATCAAGTGCAAGTAAATGACGACATGCCGTGATGCTTTCTACTTTCGAAACGTGAACTTCGCGGATCGCCACATGCAGATTCGCCACAGGCCCACGATCGATGTTTCTATACGTGAACGTACCCGTTTGTTTGGAACGGGTACGTTTTTCATGGGAAGTCCTTCACGAACTTGCTGTCCATGTCTGATGTGCGACTGAAGGTGCTACAGGAATGTGGAATTTATTGGTTTCATGCTTTCGCATTCGCCGTATCTGCATTGCCTGTTTGCTTCTGGCCTCCCACCCATGCGTAGCACGGGTATCTCACTAGTTAACATAATCCCTATACAAGTTGACATGCCCCATTCCTCGTATTGGAGACGAAGATGCACCTTACTCCAACATTCAGCTAAACAAAACTTATTACATGGTGATGGTTCTGACCCGACATCCAGAGCATATTAATTTATACAAATCTACCTGACTCTACATATCACTGCCTATCCCACAGACATAACAGTATGTATATGTACAGTCAGCATGTATGAGTAGCTATATAAGAACATCACTGCCAAGTTTCATGCTTTTATCACAATGTAAATGTTTTTGTGTTAATCACCTAGCTAACTACAGGCTTCCTCCCAATATGCTTCGAATGCGCGACGGTTCTTGGAATGTCTTCTCAAACACGTGGATTAGTAGACTCGGACCAACTGCTCGGATGCTTCATTCCCCTGACCCATCCCTCCTGGATACCTTTCATGGAGCCATGTTATAACTGTTGTTTACTCATCCAAGCCACATCCTTTGGATAATCTTTGGGCTACAATCCCCAATGCGATTCATGAGATCACTCAGCAGCACCTGGAGAGAATGTCAGAACAAGAGAAACTCACTTTAAGGATTCGTTGAACCAGACTCTGATTGAATCAATACAGGTAACTCTTCAACCACGTTCAGAAGAACAATTCGGCCAAATGATGAAGAGTCCAGATGCTGATAATGCACCGGTCTGATCGATGGGTGATGGTGCTGAGTTTGGTGAATCAGAAGTGGGTGATTATTGGTGAAAGATTGGGACTTCCGGCGCCAGCTTTGAAGAACCCTAACCGGCGTCAATAATGGTGATTTGCGGTCGAATAGACGTCGCTTTCAACGTGTGAGCGAGTTGTTCTGAATGTGTAAAATGACTCCGGAGAATGAGGATCATTTGCTCCACTTTGAGGGATGGCTGACAACAGAGTGCATTGGTGCACTTATTTTAACATCAAAATGGCCACCTCTGGGGAAATGTAATCCACGACCATGGGCCACCTCAATGTAATCCACTATCATGGGCCACCTCAATGTAATCCACTATCATGGGCCACCTCAATGTAATCCACTATCATGGGCCACCTCAATGTAATCCACGACCATGGGCCACCTCAATGTAATCCACTATCATGGGCCACCTCTGGGGTAATGTAATCCACTATCATGGGCCACCTCTAGGGCAATGTAATCCACTACCATGGGCCACCTCTAGGGCAATGTAATCCACTACCATGGGCCACCTCTGGGGTAATGTAATCCACTATCAAGGGCCATCTCTGGGGAAATGTAATCCACTACCATGGGCCACCTCTGGGGCAATGTAATCCACTACCATGGGCCACCTCTCGGGCAATGAAATCCACTACCATGGGCCACCTCTCGGGCAATGTAATCCACTATCATGGGCCACCTCTAGGGCAATGTAATCCACTACCATGGGCCACCTCTAGGGCAATGTAATCCACTACCATGGGCCACCTCTGGGGTAATGTAATCCACTATCATGGGCCACCTCTGGGCAATGTAATCCACTATCATGGCCACCTCAAGCACAATGTAATCCACTATCATGGGCCACCTCAAGCGCAATGTAATCCACTATCATGGGCCACCTCAAGCGCAATGTAATCCACTATCATGGGCCACCTCTGGGGCAATGTAATCCACTATCATGGGCCACCTCTGGGCAATGTAATCCACTATCATGGCCACCTCAAGCACAATGTAATCCACTATCATTGGCAACCTCAAGCGCAATGTAATCCACTATCATGGGCCACCTCTGGGCAATGTAATCCACTATCATGGGCCACCTCAAGCGCAATGTAATCCACTATCATGGGCCACCTCAAGCGCAATGTAATCCACTATCATGGGCCACCTCTGGGGCAATGTAATCCACTATCATCGCCACCTCTGGGGCAATGAAATCCACTATCATGTCCACCAAGCGCAATGTAATCCAGGAGCTTTAGAGGTGGCCCATGGTAGTGGATTCAATTGAGGTGGCCCATGGTAGTGGATTACATTGAGGTGGCCCATGGCAGTGGATTCAATTGAGGTGGCCCATGGTAGTGGATTACATTGAGGTGGCCCATGGTAGTGGATTACATTGAGGTGGCCCATGGCAGTGGATTACATTGAGGTGGCCCATGGCAGTGGATTACATTGAGGTGGCCCATGGTAGTGGATTACATTGAGGTGGCCCATGGTAGTGGATTACATTGAGGTGGCCCATGGTAGTGGATTACATTGAGGTGGCCCATGGTAGTGGATTACATTGAGGTGGCCCATGGCAGTGGATTACATTGAGGTGGCCCATGGTAGTGGATTACATTGAGGTGGCCCATGGTAGTGGATTACATTGAGGTGGCCCATGGTAGTGGATTACATTGAGGTGGCCCATGGCAGTGGATTACATTGAGGTGGCCCATGGTAGTGGATTACATTGAGGTGGCCCATGGCAGTGGATTACATTGAGGTGGCCCATGGTAGTGGATTACATTGAGGTGGCCCATGGTAGTGGATTACATTGAGGTGGCCCATGGTAGTGGATTACATTGAGGTGGCCCATGGCAGTGGATTACATTGAGGTGGCC